>NC_046380.1:21587150-21726263 GCF_011125445.2 Fundulus heteroclitus | reverse complement strand
CTTACACTGGGAAATACTTTGATAAAGCCAGGTAAACCGTCACAAATTTATTCATGGGACATCAGGGAAGAAAAAAGATTTTTAGGGGCTATTTCAAGGGGCCTCAGCACCTTATAATCTATTGCAAGAAAATGTCATTATAACAACCAAGACTTGTCTGTTTTACTCATTATTTTGTTGTAAAATGTTTACTAAAGATAAGCGCTCCAAAAAACAAACACAAATGCCTCTGGTGACTTCACATGACGCAACTTTTTAGAATTTTGTTTTTTTAAGAGTTGCACTTGTGATTTTTTTTTCACCGTGTATTTAAACAAATATCCCTATCAAAGGTGTTTTCTAATAACAGCTGATTAACTTAATTCTCAGGCTTCTTGATGTCATCAATCCAAATACACACAAAGTAGAGTTAGCAGCTTTTGTCTTCAGTATACTTTTGAAAATGTTGCTTTTTTTTATCTGGAAATCAATATTTTATTACCCAGCCGTGTTTTTATGATAAATTCGTTGGTCGCAGAAAAACACACCACAATATTATCTTGAAATTTTGGAAGGATATAATAAGGTTAAAATGTTCTTGTACTTAAAAATTTTGCATTTAAAGTTGGGTTGGAGGAATGCTGCTTTTTGATGCCTTTCATGAGGATTTCCACATTCAGTGGGCGTGTGCTGCAGCTACATGCTCTGCACTCACGATTCTTCTGCTCTAATAACCACAGGCGCAGCAGTCACATCTCAATTATTTTAACCACCCAAGCACATTTAACTTCGGATTCAAATTCAAATATTCTGTCTAAATCCGGTTCTAGCTTCTATATTTTAAGTCATTATCATTTTTTTTCAACTGTGCAAAATTGAAAGTATTTTAAACTCACAATTTTATTTAGATTTAGATTAGCCAGTGCTAAGTAAGCAGAAATATGTTTGTCTAAAAAATAGATTTTTTTTTTGTCTACTTTTAGAAAAAGCTTTGATAGTAAACCCACTGCTCAAGTCATGAACATAAATTCAGTCTGACTGGAAAACGTTAGCCAGTGAAACAAATAAAACCAAGAATGTGTCGCGCTCAGAGACGTCGATGAAAGCCCCTCATTTTATTATCCACCTCAGTTACCGTGTGTACTGCCTGGTGGGGGATGGCGAGATGTCGGAAGGCTCTGTCTGGGAAGCCATGTCGTTTGCCTCCTACTATCAGCTTGACAACTTGGTGGCCATCATGGACGTCAACCGCTTAGGCCAAAGTGACCCTGCACCCCTGCAGCATCACGTAGAGAAATACCAGAAGCGCTGTGAGGCTTTCGGGTAACAATGAACATTGTTAATTCAGCATGAGGCTAAATTATCATGATGGTAGAATTGTTTTTATTCATTTTAACACGAATGTTTTCATATAAATCCATAATAAAAAGGATGTGCATTTTTATTGTGAGCCTATCTGTGTGTTTGTGCTTAGCTGGCATGCCATTATTGTGGATGGTCACAGCATTGAAGAGCTTTGCAAGGCTTTTAGCCAGCCACGTCATCAACCCACTGCAATTATTGCTAAAACCATCAAAGGCAAAGGCATTCCAGGTAATACTCTATCCCTTCTCAGCTGGGAATGAACAGCTCTGTTCTTCCATCAAATACATCCAAAACCTCTCACAATCTAGTGTGACTTCTGAACGATACCACCGAAAAAATTATCTGAGCATTTTATCTGTGCTGTCTCAGCTGCAGAAGATAAGCTGGGCTGGCATGCCAAAGCTTTACCCAAAGACATGGCTGAGATGGTTATGAAGGATCTGCAGAGCCGGATTATGAACACCAGCAAGCACCTTTATCCCCCTGCTCCCATCGAGGACTCCCCACCTGTTAGCCTGAGGAACATCCGCATGCCAAGCGCACCCAACTACAAACCTGGAGAAAAGGTTTGTCAAATCTTCGTAAATGCAGTTAAAGCTCACTTTTATATGGTATGTTAACAAAAAACTTGTGTTTAAATTGCAAGTCAAACTCCATATATTGTATCAATATCAAGACAAATCACAATGTGTTTTCCCTCATGTTAAAACATCAGTACAATATTTGTATTGTATTAAGGCATGAAACAACACACATAACATAAATGTCACGCAAGTTTAATTAACTGTGAACATTAAAATAAAAATAATATTAAAACAAAAGAAGTGGCAGCTCCCACACAGCAATGTAACAAACTATTCCATTACCCAAACAGTATTTTTTTAAGGAAAAGATACAAAGAAAGTGTTGCTTTATCATGAAAATTATTATTATAATTGTAGACTAATATTAAGTATAAAATTACAAATAAAAAATGACTTGTGCAACAAAATCTTCACTTGTTCCTGTTTAAGTAGCATTAGCTCTGCAGCACAGCTACTTCCTGCTGGAAGTTAGATAGGTAGCCATTAAAGCTGCTGGTTAATGGCTTACAAGTTGTGGTATTGGTTCTGACAGTTATCATATACTCTCTGTTATTAATAGTTTTTTGGTTTGATGCATGGACATTGCTTAAATATAAGCAATTACACAAACTATGTCATTGTTATAGCTAAAAATAGTAAGCATTTCATTAAATTAAAATGTCTTTCTATTTGTTATTTCCTTTACAGTGCTCAGTATATTAAGGGTGAATCAATTGTGTACACCCGCTTATCTGTGCAGAGTTGTTAGGGGCTTAGCATGTGGGGATAAAACAAATATTTATGCTGAGAATAAACACCAATAAAAGTTATTCCAGAAAACCAGCATACTTAACAAAATACATTTTTATGAACATTAGCTTTGGTCATGAGCTATTTTTGACATAACTTATTGTGATATATGACTCCAAGCGACATGCAAATTCATAACTACAACACAATAGTATGCTGGTATTCTCTGTTGAAACTGATAGCTTATTTTATTTTATTTTATTTTATTTTATTATACAGATTGCTACTCGCAAGGCGTATGGAATGGCACTTGCTAAGTTGGGTCGCTACAACGAACGTGTCGTGGTCCTCGATGGAGACACCAATAATCTCACCTGTTCTGAGATCTTCAAGAACGAACATCCAAACCGCTTTGTTGAGTGCTATATCGCTCAGCAGAACATGGTAGGATACCCAAATAAATGCACATTAAAACCTTCACTAAACCAGAGAACTTGAGTTTTAAGATGTAAATATTTGATGCACGCAGTCTCATGCTCTTATTTTTATTGTTTTCTAAACACAGTAGAGATTCTATTTAGGCTTTTTTTTCTTATGGAATGCATCATGTAATCATCCTGTTTAGAAGACACCTTTCCTTTCATTATTTTATTTAATCTTAATGTAGAGACAATCAGACTAATTCAATGGCTCTTGCAGTCATCTCAAATGTAGGTCATGCATGCGTATGACGATAAACTGTCATGACAAGTGTATTCACTAGTGAAATATTTATCAGTACAGAGGAAGGGACCATCTGTCTGAATGCAGGAGAAAAGTTAAAATCTAGTGTTTTGCAAAGGAATATGGTAATATGAGCATGATTTTGTAATGTGATTGTGTGCACTACGCTATTTATCATTGCAACAATAAAAATCCTACCAACAGAGGTTTCTTTTGCCACAACATATTTGTTGCACCGTGGAAAGAATAAAAAGGAAGGAAGGAAATTATTCATAAAATGTGGTATGTCACTGATTCCCCCCATATGGTGAAAATAAGCTGCAGAGATCTTTGGAAATCTCCTCTCACTAACTCTTAGCTGAACTGGTCTTTGGTTCAAAGACTCTTTCAGGGGAAGGTTTTTTGCAATAAATATTGGATCCTCTGGGAAATCCTTTTATGGTTAGGTTCATTTGACCTATGGCAGAGGAATATTGCCAATATGTACATTATGCCCAGCAATTATTTCTTCCTGCAGGTCAATGTTGCCATGGGATGTGCCGCTCGAGAGAGGAACGTCGTGTTTGCCAGCACCCTTGCCTCCTTTTTCACTCGTGCCTATGATCAGATTCGCATGGCAGCGATTTCAGACAGCAACATCAACCTGTGTGGTTCCCACTGCGGTCTGTCCACTGGTTAGTAGACTCCTAACAAGCAACGTTCACCACAAGTCTTCTCACATTTCCCATCACCAAATCCACCTGTATTCCTTCACACTGTGTCTGACCACTTCACAGCCTCTGTCTTCTCAGACTAGATCTTGCACTCACTGTAAAATAGTAAATGTAGGTCAAATGAATCTTTTTTTGTGAATCTGCAGTTCTCATTTCTCTTTCCCTCTTGAGGTGTGTATTCCTTACGGTTTTCCCCCACTTGCCTTAACTCAATCCTCCCCTCTTTCTCCTTTTGTGTCTACACTGGAAGCAGTCAGCAGGGAACCCAGTATCCCTTTGTTAGTCCAGGTACCCTGCACCCAGAATTACCTTTTTGCTCCTGCATGCACCAGCTCACACACAAAAAAAAACAAAAAAAAAACAAAACATTTTGCCTTGCTGTTGGATGCACCAAATAGATAAAAATAATTTGCACCCTAACAGGGGAGGAAGGCCCCTCTTTGATGGCTCTAGAGGACATGGCTATGTTCAGGGCCCTACCCACTGCGACAATCTTCTACCCCAGTGATGGTGTCACCACAGAAAAGGCTGTGGAGCTGGCTGCAACCACAAAGGTAGATATTGCTTCTTTATTATAGGATCTCCGAAACCCTTATGTAAAGTAAAAGATGTCCCGTGTCTTCATGTTTTCTCCCAATTCTCTTTTTCAATAAGGGTGTCTGCTACATCCGAACCAGCCGCCAAGACAATGCCATCATCTATAATAGCAATGAGGATTTCCATGTTGGACAGGCAAAGGTGAGTGGCTGTTAGTTCAGACTTGGCCTCTATTAATGGGCAAAAATGTACTGCTCCATAGCTGAAACATAATAACTTGAAAGAGAAATTTAATTTTATTTTTATTATTTTTTTGCCAGGTGGTGTTCCAGAGCAAAGACGATCAAGTGACTGTGGTAGCAGCTGGAGTGATTGTGCATGAAGCCCTTGCTGCTGCTGAGCATCTCAAGAAAGGTACAGGGCAATGAAAAAAATTATTTTAACAATACTCCCAGAACAAAATTTCATTGTTAAGAAAGAAAAGATGAAGTTTCCTTCCATCTAAACACCCTTAAAATGTGTCTGAGAATTGAAAGACAAAATGATGTGCAAAGCAAGACATCCCTTAATTTCTAAAGGAAGTTGAAAAGCTCTCCAAGCTTGACTTTAAGCATCTTCGCTTTGGCTAAGTATGAATGGGACCTGTCTGATAAAAAGTCTGATTTTCAACATAGTTTTCTGAGCTAAATAAAAACAAGGATGACCAAATCTATGTATGATGTTCAATTTTCCTAGATCCTACTTGTAAAATAGCTCATATGCTTATGGATTGATTTACTCCATTAAACTCATCTTCCAGAGAGGATCTCTGTAAGAGTGATCGACCCCTTCACAATCAAACCGCTGGACGTTAAAACCATCATCGACCACGCACGTGTCACCAGGGGAAGGATCCTCACTGTTGAAGACCACTATTATGAAGGTAGGTTTCAGAAAACGTTGCTCATGCTGCCCAGCTCTTGCATTTTGTATGAACACCACCAACCTTAGAGCCAAAAGCATCTTAGAATAACGTGGCTCTAGAACACTCCTATTGGTTCATCTATTTTACTTGCTGTGGTGGCATGTTTCCATTGGTCCAGTGACACAAACGTGCGGTGTTGGCACTAACCTATTGGCTGAGGATGGCTTGTTGTGTGCTCCCAGCAGAGAGAATGTATTAGTGCTGTTGTATGTTTTGTAAATGTTGAAGAAAGAGAGGCAGAGTGCTGTCAGGTTTCCTTAACTGAGCATGTGCCTGTGGGGCAGAGTGTGACCTAGATAGCACAGTCTGACTTGCAGCGCTCTTTGCAGGAGAAAAGCACGGTGTGATAGTGTACACTGGGCTGGACAAAGAATGTCTAGCAGCTGTAGTCATTCTGCTGCTTTGTAACACATTTTAGTCTATATTGAGTCAGGTTGCAGGGTTTAAGATTTGTGAACAAATTAAATCTCCTTCCTCTGTCAGAGTATGCAAAATATATTTCTCCAATTGTTCTTCAACAGGTGGTCTAGGCGAGGCGGTGTCCTCAGCAATGGTCAATGAGTCTGGGTTTACTCTGCACCGTCTGGCTGTGTCCCACGTTCCCCGAAGCGGCAAGCCTCACGAGCTCCTGAAGATCTACGGGATAGACCGCGACGCCATAGCTCAGGCAATCCGAAAGATGCTCAGCAGCTCGGCCAATGCCAAGTAATTTTCTCTGTGCCCCACCCACTTTTCTTAACGCACCCCTTCGGATGGAGATAGACAGTCACATATGTTTTTGAAGCACAGAACCCATTTTTATTATTGAATCATTGATTAAAAAACGTGTGCTGAAGTGTTGTAATTGTGTGCAGTTCACCTTCAAGTAGACTTCTGCATCAACCTTCCTTTTGTGCATTCATCCAAACACATTTACAGAGATACATAATCTATGTAAAACACACATCTTCACTCATAATCTCTACCTTGTTGTGATCCAAGTCCAAAAATAAGATGTTGCCATTTCCTTTTTTGTTTTTAGATGGATAATCACTGTGTAAAACAATTTGTTGTCCTATCTTTAACACGTTACTAGAGATGCACCTGTTTGATATTTGTGGTCCTGATCTCCAGTATTTTTAAAGTTTTGACCTGCTCTTTTACCCCATTTCTGTTGAAGAACTAAAAATATCAGCATTTGATTTTTTTTCCTGTCATCTTAAACAATAACAATATTTTTATTAGGAGCAATGTCACAAAGCTTGTATGACAGATTTGTCCATGTGAAGCAGTGTTTTACAACTTTTAAAATAAAAATAAAATTGTCAGCGAGTTTAGATTTAGCAATTAGCATGATTAGCATGGTTAGCATTAGCAATTGTAAACATCCATCTCTGTGCGTATTCACTTGAGTGTAGATCCTTACCCTGACTCTGAGATTTTCAAAAGGGTGTCAGCATTTCCCAATCCATCCTTTTCAATGACAGATACAGCTCGAAGCTTTAAAGGCTAACAGGGAGTAACTTTGCTGTAATATATTCAGACTTCCTGGCATCTGAGAATATATCACTTTGCCTCTTCACCAATTTCTTTGCTACATTTTCAAAGCTGGTGAAAGTTTAACTCCTGTGATAGATGACAATTTTTCAAAAAAGGTTTGGTGCAAAATAATTAAAATGACTAGAAACTGATAGAAGTTAAGGTCTCTTGAGGAAGCACAAGACATTACCTTTGACAATTTGTTTCTTAAACCTTTCGTGTCTCCTCTGACTTAATTTTTATGACCCTAAATGAAATGGAAACTAGCTAAAATAACTCATCTTACTTGTTATAAGAGCAGCTTGGAAATGCTCAGGTATGGTATGTCTGCTGATTAAAATCTGAGCATTCAGCTGGTTGGTCTCCTGGTCAAGCCTGAAAATCTGCCCATTTTGATCACCGGCTGATTTTTTCGGTGCATCTCTACCTCTTACTAATCCTTTCATGTGCTTTTCAGCGCTTTTTGATTTACCTTGTTCAGCCAGAAATAGTTGTGTATTGCTCTAATGTTCTAATACTGGGTGGGGACCAGTTTTAATGTCGGTGTTTATTGTGTCAACGGTGTCAGAAAGAAGACATGTGGGTTCTTGCTTGTAGAAGGTAGTGGGGGCAAAAAAAAAAAATAATCAAAGAAATGTTGTGAGGTTATAAACCATAAGCCACTAAATAAGGTTTCACGTCCTTGTTCTTTCTTTTCAGTACTGTTTTTAATATTGATTTCAAAGGTGTCCAAACAAACACACCTCAGGGCTGCAGGTCCATCCAGTACAGATTATGACTAATCAAGGCTGTGGCTGCAATGTTAGTTACATCTGACTTGAGAACATGAGAAAAAAAACCATCTTGGTTACTTGAAGTTTTGTATCTCCTATACCATCATGTAATAAAACCCTCTGCATTTGACTTTGAAACTTGTGTTCTGTTCTGTTCATTTAGACCAGTGTCTACATAACTTACATGAATTCAAAGCATAAAAAGTTTTTGTCTTTTTTACAAAAGTATATTACATCTTATTTGTATTGGTAGCACATTTAAGTTTTTTATATTGCACATTCATGGGGAGCTAATACATTTGATCAAATCTAAAAAGATAAAAAAAAATAAAAAAATCAAAGACCAACGTCCTCTTTCTCCTAAGGCGTCAAAGATGACTTCTTGGCATCTCTGATGCTTCATAGTTTATCTTATCAAACACAAGTTTGCTTTTTGGCCTTTATGATTTCATACCCGCCCTCTTTTGAATGAGCTTGTAAATGTATGCTTCCTCCAGGCCCCCTGCTTCTGTCTCAGCTTCCTGTACAAAAAAAAAAAAAAACACACACAAAATGCTTCAGATCCTATATTCACTTATATTTTAGTTTTCAAAAAGCAATCAAATATGTTGAACCTAACTTTTGATGAATGGTACAAAAGCTACAAATTATCAAGAACATTATTGTAAAGAGCTTTTCAAGCCTCCATACCTCAGAAAGCTATATTTCCGTTTGGCGCCCCTTAGAGCAAACATTATGATACCACATCCATAAGAGAGAGTGTAAACTGAAATGAAAGCAGACTGTTTAACCACAGGAAATAGCATTTGCCACCCAAGGTAGGTTTCTACCATGCGTATTGCGTTCTATGTGGCATTTACCGTGATAAGAGTGCAGGTTCAAGTAGGCCACAAAAAGTGCAAGACAAAATCCCCAATATACATCTGAAAAGAGGTAGAAAGTGAAATTAGCTTTTATCCTTCCAATTCTGAGCTACTCTAAAGCACACATATGATATACATTAATACCATGCTGCAATATTGTTGGTGATTAAGTATAATTTTTTTAATTGCAGTCTGAACTGAGAATTTTTTTATTTAGAATCACATAGTAAACAAAATGTCCTAAGAAAAGACAAGGAACAACCTTAAAATAAATTCAGTTTGTCCAAGGTTATTTGGGATCCTAAATATGATTAGATTTTCGAAATACCACTAATCAACACAGTTTAACTAATATCCCTGCTTAATCATCCTTGTTCAAATATTTATGCATAATATACAACTTAACCCTTATTACAATGGTTTGACATTACATCATAGATGGTCTGGTGAAACATGGTGCAGTCTAAAAACATATTGGCTGCTTACAAAATAATAATTCAGATTCCAAAAAAACTACTTTATGAACAAAGGCTTTAGATACTTTGTTTTGCTTTTCGAAACCTAATTTATGTGACTGTACTGCACTTGAGGGCCCTCTGGTGATTTTGGGACACTAAGCAGGTGCTTAGTCCCCTTTTGTCCTTGGTTCTGAATATATGTATTGTTAATTTAAGTACTGAGGCAGACAATAATAGTAATACAAATGCAGCCCTTAACTCGAATACATTCATTCAGAGAGGAAAATTAACAACATCACTGGTTTTACAATTATTTGTAAATAAAGACAGGAATGGTTTTGCAGGTGGAGGCCACAGATTGTTTTTGCTCCTCCTAATTTTTTTTTTTGACTGCTTCTCAGTATTTTTGCATTTGACCATGGTCAGGGCTACTGCTGGTAGCATGGAGTGATACCTGGACCCTACAGAGGTTGGACAGGTTGTCCAACTCCACTAGAATGGCAATCAACATGTGCCATTGCCGGAAGGTTTACTGTGTCTCCCAGCACAATCTCAAGAGCATGGAGGAGATTTCAGGAGACAGTAAGGTAATCTATGAGACCTGGACAAGACCATTAACTCACCAGCAGGACTAGTATCTGCTCCTTTGTGCAAGAAGGATGAGTACTGCCAGCGGCCTACACAAGGAGCTCCATCAGGCCACTGTGTGTGTGAGTGTGTGTGTGTGTGGGGGGGGGGGGGGGCAGCACTGGTTCACTGTTCTTTTCACAGGTGGGATCAGGTTAACTCTGAGCTCATTTGACAGATGTGAAAGGGTCTGGAGAAGCTCTGCTGAACATTATGCTGCCTGCAACATTGTTCAGCATGATTGGTTTGGTTGTAGGTCAGTGTTGGTCTGGGGAAGCATATCCATGGAGAGACACACAGACACGTACTGGATAAATGATGGCACTGTAATCAATTTGAAATTTTAGACCCACTGCTAGACCCTTTGCTGGTGGGGTGGGTCCTGGGTTCCTCTTGATGCATCATAATGTCTGGCCTCATGTGCTAAGAGTAAGTGGGTAGTTCATAGAGGATGAAGGGATTCATAACATTGACTTATCTCCATGCTCCTCTGACCTAAATTCAATAAAACCTGAGATGTCCCTTTCTGAGACATCATGCTCAGGTCGCTCTGAAGCCACCAGGTTGCATCTCAGACAGTCCAGGAGTAAAAAATCCTGGCAAAATACTAGTGAAATGACCTAGTATATTGGTGAATAAAGATGTGTATCCAGGTCCTACTGGGTTTGTACCAGGTAGAAGTTAATTTAATAAATTGTACTTATGGAACCATTGTTTATCCTGCACTTGCTGCTATTGCACTTCTGGTTAGACCTAAACTGCATTTCGCTGCCTTGTACCTGTACCTGTGTAATGACAATAAAGTTGAATCTAATCTAAATTTAGGCGCTTACTCAATGTTATTTATTATTCTAAGTCACAAAAGGACCTAGCTTATATGCCAAAAAAGCATTTCATCAAGCCAAATGGCCATACCTCATTGCTGTACCAGAGAAATTACAATTGGAACAGTTTTATTTCATGGATAAAATTTCATACTATATAGAAATTCTACTGCAAGAATACTCACAAATCACACACTACCCACCTAGATTAAGCTCTGTAGAGGAACTAGACAAGGATGTGTGCTTAGTCCAGTGTTGCTTGTTCTTGCACTATAACTTTTGGCACACGCAATTCGTAATCATCCAGATATATATGGCTTTTGACACAATATACACTACTAATACTATATCACTTTATGCTGATGACATTTAACTCTATATAACTCGGCCACAGACCTCTGTTCTAACAATATTGTCTGTTACCAATATGTTTTTAACTTTTGCAGGGGATCGGACCAACTATGGGAAGAGTGAATTACTACACATTAAACTATGCCATTAAATTATGAGTGGTTTAAATCACTTCCATTTGAAGTAACTTTTGAGAAGATTGCCTACCTGGGCATCATAATAAATCTCCTTGGTAAGAGAAAATATTCTTCCTGTGTTATACAAGCTTAGAAATAATATTCAGTTTTGGAAAGTGCCCCTTATCTCATTAATAGGAAAGGTTATTTCAAAAAGGATGTTTTTTCTTCCACAATATCCTCGCCACAATTTACCTGTTTTCTTGCCCTTTTCCTTTTTCAAAAAGCTAGATGTCATTGTTATGCCATACCTATGGAGTTACAAAGCACATAGAATAAAAAAAATAACATTTATGTAAACACAGACGTATTGGACACGTGGGATTACCTAACTTTATGTACTCTTATTGGGCTACAAATTTAACAATCTCTTTCTTGCTGGATGAAACAGCACAGCTTCCTAATTGGTTGTAGATGGAGCAAATGGATTGTCTTCCTTATTCTAAAGATGCAATACGCTTTTACCTGTCTTTTTGAAAGCAGGCATTACAATCATAACCCAGTGATATACAGCACAGTATGAGTTTGTAAACAGGTGACTAAACAATTCAAAACTAAAATGGGCGACAGTGGTGCAAGAGTTAGGGAGTACGTCCTGTAACTGGTGCATTGCTGGTTCGATCCCCTGCTCTCACTGTCTCAGTTGTTGTGTCCTTGGGCAAGACACTTGCTGGCGGTGGCGCCGATGTACGGCAGCTTCACTTCTATCCGTCTGCCCCAGGGCAGCTACAGCTACTAACAAGACACACTAACATCAGGGTGTGAATGTATGGGCTAAGCGCTTTGGATTCATCAGACTTGATAAAACGCTAAAAGTAAAAGCTATTTACCATTTAATTTATTTTTCTATTTTTTATTTTTTTAGATATCTTCAATTATGAAGCTATGTTGGCTAATACTTGCCTTATTTTGAGACTGCCAAGCCTGATACCATAGACGAATGCCTAAGAGGTACGTGAGGGACATACGTGCGCAAACTACTGAGGCCCATTTAATGTTTAAAGCTTTAGGGCTTTTGATGTGACATTTTTGTATATTTATCTAATGTTTCAAAAGTTAAGACTGATCTAAGTCCAATGCTGATTATGTTTGGGATTTCTAATTAAATAAAGGGTCTATGGTGTTTACAGAGATTTCTCATATCATATAGTGATCAAATAGTAACATGGTAAATGGCTTGTACTTGTACAGCACTTTATCAAGTCCGACAACCTTAAAGTGCTTTGCACTCCTGTCAGTTGTTCATCCATTCACACCCTGGTGGTGGTGAGCTATGGCTTCCATACATTGGCGCCGCTGGGCCCTCTCACCTAGCCTCGTGAGACCATCCTGATCTCGCGAGCTTTCAAGGTTTCACTCGCAGATCAGTCTGGCTACTCTCCGTTAAAGAAAATTTGGAGCCGTTCACCAAACGAACGTCCAATCAGCGTTGGCTTTGAGGCGGGTTGAGGTGTGACGCAACGAGAAGCGCGACAGTTCAGTCTAAAGAACATGGCGGCTTCAGCCGATGAAACTAGCGTTAGCGCGGCTACCGAGCAAGTTTTATCGGAATTACAGAGTATTTCTTTGCTGAGCTAACGAGCCTTTACCTGCAGCAGCAAGAGTAGCTTGGCTTGTGGTTGTGTTTTCGTCGTCGAGTGACGACGAATCTGATTGGTTCATTTGGCCTGTCTATCACCAACATAGGCCAATCAGCTAACCAGTATTTTAGCCCCTTCCCAAAATTACTTCAACGGAAGGTTTCCAGATGGATATGCGGAGCAAATCTATCTGGCGGAGTCAGGTAACCTCTCACCACCCGCCAGAAGGCAATGTGGGTGAAGCGTCTTGCCCAAGAAAAACTGTGATAGTCAGAGCAGGGATTGAACCGACAACCCGGGACAAACTCCCTAATTCCTGTGCCACTGTATAGAAATCCTACTGCAGGAATACTCACAAATCAAAGTATAAAATACACAACTGAAGCAAACGATTTGTTTGGGATGTACATACAATGATTATGTTCTATATATTGAAAAGTATTTGATACAGACTGGCCTGTAGCTCAGTGATGCCCTGGTCAGGAGATGGGAGGAGATACCTAAGGATACTGTATATCATCTCATAAGGAGCATACACTGTGATTGTCAGGCACGCTACAAACACATGAGGGACATTCATGCGCAAACTACTGAGGCCCATTATGGGTTGCTGCAATGATATTTTAGCAGATTGAATCAGCCTGCGGCATCAGTTTTTCTTTCTTCCTGCTTTTGATTAAGCTTTCTGTAGGTTGATAATTTTTCTTTTTATCAAGTGATGTGGTATCCTTTTGTTACTAACACATTATTCATTTCATATCAGTATGGATATCCTGCACGATTAATTTTTTTACTTTTTCAATTGATATCCGATATGCTTTCAAAGTGTTCCTTTAATTCTTTGGGGGCCGTGTATGAGGTGAGGCAGAGATATCTTAGCCTTTCCTCAAAAAGGAAAAGACAAGAGAACATGGTGTTTGACTGTGACAAAAACTGGATAAAGACCCAAGATTATGTAATAAAAATGCACCTTGAGACAGATTGTAACGGAGGCTCAAGTTGAGAAAACGGCAACAAAATATGCCACCGCAACCAAAGATTAATTTATTTAAAGGCTATTTAGACATCTTTACCAGTTATGAGAATAACTTTGGATGAAGCTGTAGTTTAGATGGATTATATTCTGATAGGGGGAAAAAAGTACCTCTTTTGTCATAAGGAGGCCCTTTACATCGTTTAGTGTGGGCTGGTAGGTCTGAGGGGGAAAAAAAATGTATTGCTCTGTCAAGCACAACATGTATGATTGTAAACCACAAAGAAATAGGAAGTACTTAATCAAAAACTAAGAGAAAGAATGTAGCCATATCTAAAGTTAATAAATGTTAGAGTGTGCAATAAAACAAGGGTCAGCTTACCCAAAGTTATGCCTAAAACCTCAAACACCATGGTGAAAAACACACCTAGAACAGAAGGAACCAAAACTGCTGGAAATAAAAAAAGAAAGTAAAGCAAAATGTTTACTGAAGGAGTTGGACATTAGAACAACATTAATGAAACAGAGCATACTTACAATGAAACGGCCTATAGAGTGCCATGGCACATCCCAGTCCAAAGCAGACTGAATAAAAATGGTAGTATTTGTCTGAAAAAACGTCAGAATAATCAGAGTCAAGATATTTTCAAAATAAAAGGGCAATTTGATTTAGGAAACTGTGTGCCACCACCAGGTAGTTATTGTAAATACAAGACACTGAAGGGTACGCACATTGTTTGTAAAAGCAGATAATAAGATTTCCTTCATTTTCCTGAAAAGGTGAAAACAAGAACTACATTTACAAAGAATAAAAACAAATAGAGGAACAGAAAACTGAGCAGAATATTAGGCAATAAAATACAAAAATGTATGTAAAGGCTTTGAGAGCGACTCAGCATTAACACTGGTTAAAGGCCACAGCAAAACCTTTCAGAAACAGGTGTACATACCATTTAAGCTCTGCTGGTGCTGAGAGAGGTCTCCCGACAGGTACAGCAACACCAAGACAATAAACATTTTAGCTGACAACTTCCTGAAGCCGGTCCAACCACTCAGCCTTGAGCTGCCACAAAAGGAAAGTCCCAGCTTAGGTTGTTTTGCTTTCACATTTACTTCACAGTTTATATATATATATATATATATATATATATATGTGTGTGTGTGTGTGTGTGTGTGTGTGTGTTAGTACAACAGAATAAATAATGTCACACAAAGAAAAATAATGCTTACTGTGAGGCACTGTCACAGCTCTCAGCCACAACCAGTTAGTGCTATTATTTTTATTATTAAGCTTTTAACTTAGGCCTTACTCTGCAATTTTTAAGTCTAACTGCAGATCTATAAAAACTTAAGAGTCATCGCCAATAAAACAAAAAAATACACCTACCTTGACTTCATTACATTAACGCCAGTGTGGGACACGTTGACCTGCAGATGGCGCTCCCAGTTCAGGTTCCTTAATACCCCTCATATGTATCGCTGCAACATTCAGAGGCACTGAGTACCACCTTCAAATCTCTCATCAAAAAGTCTCTTAATAATTCATTCTTACTGTGTGTGAAGGAATAATATAATCGTGATTGGAGATTTTGTGCTCAACGTTTTATAAATTGTACCGGTTTCGTGGACATAGGATGCAGTTTCGCATTAAAGCCACCAGATGGCAGCCTTGCAACTAAGGCTTGCGTTCGGGTGTAGCGTTTTCTGAGAGTCACGCTATGCAGTCTGGTAGTTGAAGTCAACGTCACAGCCATGCCAGACTGTCATTGTGACATTAGCATTTCCCTGGAAACTACAATTCCCTTTACAGTTACGTAGATTTGAATGCCGTGCGGAGAGCACAGCTTTTTCCCAATCGATGATCTCAGCCGAAGTTTCCTCCGGCTGCCTCGTGAAGATACAGGAGGAAAGTCTCCGAGAATGACAAAACTCTTCTTTAATTCAAACGGCCCGTCGACAGCTGCGGTGGGAAAACGCAGATGGAGCTAGACGCCATTCAAACCGCGACAATGCGGTTGAAACAAAGAAGGCAGTGATTTGCGGGCGTCCCGAGTTTTTTTTTTTTTTTTTTCTCCTCTCCCTCTCTGCGCTGCTCCCGCTCCGCTAAAGCTCAAGTCAAGGGCTGGGTCCCGTTACGGTCTGAATCGGCGCTCCGCCAAGATGTCTACGGAGGAGCAGGATTATCCCGAGGCGGTGCTGGTGACCGAAGCAGGGCCGCAGTGGCTCCGCGCCGAGCTGGAGCGTCTTACCCGCGAGCTGCGAGAGACCACGCACGAGAAGATCCAGGCGGCGGAGTACGGGCTGGCCGTGCTGGAGGAGAAGCAGCAGCTCAAGCAGCGGTTCGACGAGCTGGAGACGGAACACGAGACGGTCCGCCAGGAGCTGGACCAGCTGAAGGAGGTACGCCGAGGTCAAAGCCACGCAGACGGATATGTTTAACTAAGTGCTGGCGGGCTGTCAGCTGTAACTCCAAACCCTGGCAGGAACCGCCTGCTTATCACGGCACACACTAGATAAAATGCTCCACTAATGGCCACCAAGCAGACAAAATTGTATTTATTTAAATTATTCCACACAGCGTCTTTTTCTTGTATTACACGCTAACAAACTAACTTTTAATTCAAGGCAGAAAAAAAAAACATATTTTTGGGTCGCTTGCCTACACTTGCCCTTGGTATGTAAGAAAATGAAAGCCCTGTAATCAAATGAACCTGAGCAAGTCGTGACAGACGTTTTGAACCTGCCGTGAAGTTAGTTTGTTGTCGGGTCGAGTTCTGAAGAAAAGTCTGATGGTGGTGGTTGAAAATACAAACACGCTGCAGACATTTCCTCTCTTGCTCGCTCAGAAGTAAACACTTGGGCGAGATAACGTCTCCTAATCGGGGTTTATCTGCTTCCACCTCTTCGTTTCTCCAATGGTTGTTTAGATACACGTTTCTACCTCATAACTACAGTAAACTTCAATGTTTTTAGTTTTTGTTTTTTATCCTGGATACATAAACCCACTTCACCGTTTAAATATCAGCAACAGATACTGAAGTAGGCATATTTGCAACGGAGTTTGTGCATCAAAACAAACGATTTCACCCTACAGAGCATTAAATGGGCTTAAAATCTAAGACAGGCTTGATAGATGAAACTCTGTGATAATATAAACCTTGAATTATGTCGTGGAGCAAACAATGTTCTTTCTCTGGTGCAGAACTGACCATTGTGTCAGGTGATACAGGGATCTGTGTGGCTCACCTTCCATGCATGGAAAACTCTTTTTTTCTTCTGATTTCTACAGGCACGACAGGTCTCTGTGCTTGTAGGTTTAAATCAACTGGCTGCAGACATAAAGACTTGACTCGGGCTCATCCTCTTAAAGACTTGAGACTTAACTCAGGTTAAGACTCAAGGTTTTGTGACTCGATTCCCATGAACAGTCATAATCTCATGTAATCATCAGAGCAAAATCAGTAAGGCATCCATGTTCTCCTCTGAAAGATGACGTTTGCTGACCGCCGTCACATTAATGGCTCGTAATGTTCTGCTGTTGCAGTGCTTCATAGAGATGAACACCTAAACGTCTATCAGATTAAACTACAATTCCCTTTGTGTTGTTTCAGAGCAAAGAAAACTTAACTTGCCTCAGACATCTAAAACCAGCTTAATTTCAAGGAAACATTTTGTAATTTAAAAATAAAAGGGCCTCAATTCAACAATAATTGGATGTTAACCTTCTGTACAATACCTTATCAGTGTCAAAAATGGTATTATTAGTTATTTTACATGTTGAAATGTACTGTCACGAGTTCTTGTGCTAAATTAAGTACAAACATTACATGACTTGAGTTCATAACATTCAGCAAATTGGTGTTATAGTTAGGATTATACAATATATTTATTAGTAGCCATGTTTTCATCAACAGCAAACAGTTCTTTCTGAAATGGTTTCCACACCTATCCAGGAGTCTTTTTAAATCCTGGTGGCTCGTACTTGAAGCAACCTGCAGTTGGTGCGCTGTTGTTTATAAGGACCCTCCTGTGCTGTGATACGTGTTTATGTAGCTGTTGTTTAGCTTCTCCAATGCTACAGCTACATAAACGCATGGCACAGCACAGGAGGGCCCGCAGCTCAGGGCAGGATTCAGCACTCCACTTGCACCTCAAGAACAAAGGGCACTCTTTCCACAACAATGATGTCCAGAATGTTCCTGTTTCGACAGGGAGAGCAGATGGTTTGAAAAAAGGGGTGAAAGAAGCCGTCTTGGTGAAAAGAGAAAAGCCATCGCTAAACAGAGGGGGAGGATTTCCAACTCCCCAGTGTTTTTACGGCTCGGTCCTGCAGCATATTCCAAAGAGATTACATCAGCAGTCTCATCATCATGATTCAGATGACCAAGTACTCCACTCACACCAAGTTACAGGTTCTACTGATCCAGAACAGTGGCGGGTGGGTCATCGATTTGCATCTGACTTAGAACGAGCCCAGAAGGATGGGCCTCCATGTGCTTAAAAACAGCATGGCACCACGAGTGAAACGTTTTCAGGAAGAACTGAACAAAAGTCCGGTTGCCTCCGATAACCAACCACTTTACCGCTTTATTGTAGGGCTGGGCGATAAATCGATTTAATCGATTAATACGAATGTACAATTCTTTAAGATTTCATTTTTGGAAAATCTGGATTTTATTTTGCCAATACACTCATTGGGTTTCCATGAAGAGAACAGCATGTGATGCTGAATATATGTTTAGGCAAATGTATTGTCAAAATATTGTTAAGTAAAAACTTTTCTTTACCATACTACGAGGTACTTCATTTCCTTATTTACTTTTTTTTTTTTTAACTTAGTTTGAAGTTCACAAGTGCAGTGAAGCCTGTTCTTAGCTCAATGTGTAATACCACTATAGCAGCAAATGTTTTGGTATATTTTCATTGTTTATAATGGCACGGCTGCCATCTTGTTTTACAAGCATGTTTCACAGCTTGTTTTTAGTTGCACTTTGAATTCAGGTCAACTCCCTGACGAAATGCTTGACATAAAAGCAAGGTTTTAAAATCATTTCTTTTTATGAAACAAAAAGGAGGAAAAAAATCGATTAATCGGATTTGGTATGATAAAATCGGAGATTTATTTTTTAATCCATATCGCCCAGCCCTACTTTATTGTTCGATATAAAGTAGTATAAATAATTTGCATTTTGATTTTGTTTTCATTCTTTGGCGACATTTTAAAACTTTGATCAAAATTCGTATGACAGTAGGATGGAAACATAGCTAATAAGTTTTGGCTAATTGTTTGAGTGCTGTACGTTCAGGCTCTCTGTGGCAGTAATAGGTTTAGCAAGATTTGTTGTTTGATGCATTCTAAAATGTTTCCGAAGGTACAATAGTGGTAAAGTCAATAAAAAACGAGAGCTAATTTGTTTCAATGTCAAAATATCCAATGTCTGAAATGATGAATTACTCTTTACTACTTTTTTTTCCCCCACTGGCTGGTTGGTTTACTCATCATCTTTTGTGTTTGCTACGAATCCAAAGCAGAAAGACATTAACGCCTCTCATCTCTTTGTTTCCGTGGCGTCTAAAGTCCCAACTTGTGGGAAGATCACTCCACGGTTTAAAGGGGAAGTTCCACTTCCCCCTCTGAGTGTTCTTGGAGCTTCTTCCAGTAGAGGAACTGCTCCCCGAAGGATTTCCACTGCGGCTTTTTTTAGACTTTGCGTTTCTGAATGTTCTTCCACCGTCACTCCTCTGAATTATTCAGCGTAATGCCTCGGTTTTACTGTCCTGCGGCTCATCCGGTGTTCTCAGCCTCTCGTCGTGGAGCTTCCTACTTGCTGTCAGAACCTCAAAATGTTTTAATAGCACAAGAAATGTGCTCAGGTTAGATCACTGACACCAAATACGTTTGATGCGTTCCTGAATGGGCTAAATATCGAGTCAAAATGAGGAACTCTGGTTTTAGTGAGTAACAACTTTAGAGACTCATGTGAGTTTCATCCACATTAGGTGATTCCCACTGCTCCATCACACTTAAATCACTAATGCTGTTGTCATCATTGGCACGGCGTCTCATGACTGTTGATCTTGAGTCATCTATCAGCAGAACGATCATAAAAGTGGACCGCTGCTTGTTCCACAAAGAGCAGCTCGTCGCTAAAGGCAGCAATTCTGATCAACTTAGTGGTCAGGAGTTATTTTTGCTATATATATATATATATATATATATATATATATATATATATATATATATATATATATATATTGAGTGCATATTCTGTAAACTATGTTAATAACCTTTCAGTATTTAAAATCCCTTTATTTCATTGGTCTTATAAATATTTCACTCACTGAGAAGAAATCTGCACAGGTTTCACTTTAATTTAATTACTGAAATAAAGTAACTTTTTAATGCTAATTTTTTTTTTTTTTTTAGATGTACCTGACAGATTTTTCCTGAGTAGCACATCACAACATGCTACTCATGAAGTAAAAGAAAAGGGTTTACATTTGCTCAGTTTAGTGGTAAATGTTGAATGATTACTTGTCAAACAGTGTCGTCTGTGCAAGCAGAGAACAGCAAACATGATGATTAAAAAAAAAGTGTTATTATTGTTCTCTATGGGGGTGAAATGACAGAAGACTTGCAATAAACACAAATCTTCCATGAACTTCAAAGTATAACAGTATTTAATTTTTTTTTTAAATTGAAACACATTTAAAATGTTTGAAAATGTAGTTGTCCGGTTAAATCTTACTGAAATACATTTTCTTTTTGCTTTTCATTCAAAATAGTGAAGGAAATGGACTTGTAGAAATATTATATTATGTTATATTGTTTGATTTTAGGTCTGACATGAATTTTATATGCATAAATCTTAAAAACTAAAACAAAAAATATTTTTATGCAAACTTAAATGTTATTTTCATTTAATTTGCAGCAATTAATTTTTTTAAACCCCAAAAAAATGCATTTTTGCACCTTTTATTTTTATTTTTAAAACAGCTTTCTTTTTTAATTGTCAATGAAAATAATGTGTTTTCCTGCTTCCTGTGTCTGTGTGTTTTTAGGCCTTTGGGCAGGCTTACTCTACCCACAGGAAGGTGGCAGCAGATGGGGAAAGCAGGGAGGAGTCGCTGATTCTGGAGTCTGCCAGCAAAGAAGCGCTCTACCAGCAGAAGGTCCTGGAGCTGCAGAACGAGCTCCGACAGGCCAAAGCGTCTCTCTCAAGTGCTCAAGCTGAGAATGATCGCCTGTCGGCCATTGCGCTCGAAATGAGAGAGGTAGTTCTCTTCTTTTTAGTGATGTTTAGAATCTAATGTTTCTGACTTTGGTTATAATTCATTCTTTTTATTCCCTCTAAACATGGTTAAATGAAAGCAGCAGCAGCTTGCAGAGGAAAAGAAAGACATTAACTTTGAATCTGTTCATGTTGCCCGTTTCTCATGGGTAATGGATGAATATTCTTGTCAGTGAAACAAGAAATAATTATTGGTGTGTAGCCTTAATTCCCAGGGGTGGCATCACAGTCGGTTGCTGCATTTGATCAATGAAAGAAGGCAGAGCACTTCAATATATTTATGGGGGTTGTTTCAGGTTAGAGTGGGCTTTAACTATGGCTGGATGATATAGAAAAAAAGCAAATAATAGAAATCAGATTAATTGATATAGATAATTATCAAAAAAAAGCCATTTTATGCTGTTGCTTAATGATCTATTTTAAAATAAAGAACATCGAATTCAAACCCAACCCCTTTATTCAACCAACTTTTTACCAAAACTGTAAGTCTTTAAAAAAAGAGAAAAACAACATGTGCTCTGTGAACCCTTTAAAGCTTAGCTTGGTGACGGAGCGTTTCTGGGTCTGTGTTTGTAATTGGTTGGCAGTATTGACTGTAGTATTAACCTACATGATGGGCTAGAATGCTGAAGGAAGGAAAACTGTATACTGTCAAACTTTTTATTAACCCCTTTTTTTTCTCTATTGAACCACACGTCTATCGGTCGATATATATCGTTATTGAATTATCATTAACTCATTTGGTCTATATGTTGTGTGTTTCATCACAGTCTCTGCTACTTTAAGCCCCAAAGAAAGTTCCCATGCAATCCGAAAAGTACTACTCCACTATGAAATTAATTGTTGGGGAAAGATTCTCTCCCAGAACTTTTTCTTCTGCTATTATTTCCTGTTAGGAAAAGGTATCCCTCCTCTCAAGACTATTTCCTAGAAAAGGTTCTGTGAAGGAAAATAAATGCAGTCTGACAAAAATTCATGAATTTTTAGTTAACAAACTGGGATCAAAGTATGCAAGATGAATTTATTTGGATTATAAAGCAGTAATTTCCCCTCTAGCGAGATAGTTGGTGCCTGCAATGAGGAAGGAGCCTGTTCTAGGTTTGTCCAGCAGAAAAGATGTAATGGTCCACAGTTAGTGACACAGAGGACGTCCTCAGTCTCTTTTGTACCCTGAGTAAGTGGACAGTGTCCTCCTGCTGCCGTTTCCTGTCCGGTCCCTGCGGTGCAACATGCTGACTCTAATTTGATCGATCTTGTCAGTCTTCTTTGAACGGTCATAAATGACACACCAGAGTCCACCTGCAGCAGCATACGGTCATTCCTGTTCTGTCCCTCTTGCTGTGTTCACAGAATTCGGAGGTGGCGGAGCTGCAGCGGGCTCAGCTCCGGGATGACATCAGGGAGTATAAAGTGCGGGAGGCCCGGCTGCTGCAGGACAACACTGAGCTGGAGGAGGAGAACATCTCCCTGCAGAAACAAGTGTCTGTGCTGCGACAGAACCAGGTGAGGCGAGCAAAGTCCCAAAAAGGTACGGTGAACATAAAGTTCTTATATGTAAATGTGCTTCTGTCTCTGGTTTACAATTAAAATCTACCCACACAGGGACTGTTACGGTACTAAAGCAGATGCTTATAGTCTTATGTTATGTAAACTTGTCCTATGTAAAAACCAGCTTCGCAAAATATTAAAGGGTAAAATGGCAAAAATAACAATACTGGCAGTTTTGGGGGTTTTTCAGACATCACTGGGTGAAATTTACCATTGTGAAGATAAATCCAAACTCTTATCATGATAATAAACTTTTCTTGATAATGATAAGACGATACAATAAAGGCCCAGCCGTAATTGGTACTGCTGTTTTTTGTTTGTTTTTTAGCAGTTTTTTCTCAACTCATTAGATTTTTTTTCTCCCACTGAATGAATGTAGAGAAATTAAAGGTTGGATTTTCTAAAGATTTCATGGTCCGATAATTTTGCTTCAACGTCAGATTGATGGATCAGGGATACAGATAGATTTGTCCACACCCATAGTTCATCTAGCTTAGAAAACCTTCGTCTTCCCTATGAAAAATGTCAATACACAAAGAACTTCCTGACATTTCTAATATTTTCATAGACATAATTGACTCTAAGTATTTTACTTCAGCTATTATTACACGTCTCATCTAAAAATCTGTAATGCTCTTTTGGCTCATTAGCACAATAACAGTAAATCCCTCTCAGCAGTTTGTAATTACGGCTTTATTAATACTTTGACCATTTGTACAGGTGGAATTCGAAGGCCTTAAGCATGAGATCCGTCGCCTGGAGGAGGACTCCCAGTGTGTCCAGAGCCAGCTGGAGGAGGCCATGCGTCTGAGAGAAATCGCTGAGCGACAGCTCACAGAAGCTTTAGAGACGATTAAAACGGAACGTGAGCAGAAGGCCACGCTGCGTAAAGAGCTCTCCCACTACATGACCATCGGCGGGTCTGTGTACAGCAGCTCTTTTAACATCTCCCTCGATAACCCGAAACTCCACGAGGATCCCTCCACCGTCCACGAACCTGACAACGACGACCTGATCAGAGGCTTCGAGAATGGCCTGATGAAGATGGGCGACAGCGACGACGACAACAGGACATCGTTTGGCAAGAGAGGAGAGGCCTTCAAGCCAGCCCCTAGCTTGGTGGACGATCTGCTGAGTGAGCTCAACATCTCTGAGATACAGAAGCTAAAACAACAGCTTTCTCAGGTACAAGATGTTAAGATGCACCCCGAGTGTTTTTTTTTTTTTTATCAGGTTAAGCCCATGTTTTCGGCTTATTTAATATAAAACTAGAGGCTGGAGAGATGCGCTGATTGTTCGTTTGTGTGTAGCTTTGAACTAGTGATGGTTAATAAAACTGTTTTAATGAATATTAATTATTGAGAAGTTGAAAATCTCAACATCGCTAACAGTGAGCTTTAAAATTCAATTAGAGAATACATCTGGTGTCACTGGCAGTTTTTGGGTTCAGTATTTCTTAAGCAGTTTTACAAGATGGAAGAGAGTAGGATGGATTGCAAATTTGAGTTTTACTTTATGTTGCTGGGAGAGAAATGTCAATCTATACAAAGTGTGCCAATTCTTAAGGAAATTTAGTTTTTGGTTTATGAATTCTAAATAAATCGAATTAGTAATTTTTTTTCTTAGAAACTACAGTTTTTATTTGAAACCTTTGGTAATAATTATTGAAATGTCCAATATAGAAAAAAATGTAGTGATAATTTTCACCCAGCTCTACTTTGACTTACTGATACTGATGTTAACTGTCCTGATTTGTCTTTTAAAAAACAACAATCAGCATCTAAAGCATTACTTTTTACCTTCCTAAAATATGATTGATCGTGGTATATCCGAAGCTGAGGCAACGTCACACTGTGTGTATGAGAGCAGTCACTGATTAAACAAGGTTTAGTCTCATGTTAGAACAACACTAAATTAATTTGCAGCACTCTTTAACATCCTATATTTGGGATAATCTAACGTTTTAGCTGTTAGATCTTCAAAATTATGCTAATATTTCCAAATCTAGCATGTTTCATAACAAACAGAAATGATAAAATAGAAACCTTGTTTTAATGTGTTCAACCTTCTTTGTATCTTCTGAGGTTGGCTTCACTGATCAGGATCTCTAGTTTCTGACTGGCTCATGATTGGTCAGGTCCAATGAGACTGAATCTGGTCATTAAGCGATTTTTATTTATTTGTTTTGTATAAAAAAAATTCTGTACATCTTGTAACATGGGTACTTAGTGGTTGAGAGGAGGCAGCAGCAACATTCAGTAGGAGAGTCAAAAATTCACGACCACACAGTTTTCTGGGAGCTCTTCATTAGCCTTACTTGGCCTGATGGCTCGACTGCTGCCTCAAACAGGAAGCTAGCTATATATATATATATATATATATATATATATATATATATATATATATATATATATATATATATATATATATTTATTTATTTATTTATTTATTTATTTATTACACTAGAAATATTTATTTAGAGAGAACTACCCACTTAATTTAAGATGTTTATTTTGTGTGTCAGGTTGAGCGGGAGAAGGTGGCCCTGATGAACTCTCTGCAGGAGAGCCAGAAGCAGCTGGAGCAGGCCTACGGCACGGTGTCTGAGCAGAAGGAGACCGTCAACAGGCTGAGTGAAAACCTAAGCGCCATGCGCAAACTCCAGGCCAGTAAGGAGCGGCAGTCTGCCCTCGACAGCGAGAAAGACCGGGACAGCCACGACGACGGAGACTATTACGAGCTGGACATCAACGGGCCAGAGATTCTGCAGTGCAAGTACACCGTGGCGGTTTCTGAAGCCGGAGAACTGAGGCAGGAGCTGAAAACGCTGAGGGCGCAGTACGAGCAGTGTCGGACCAAGTATGAAGACGAGCGAGCTCGGCTGGAGAGCGACGTCCAAGATTTCAGGTCAAAGTTGTTCTCTTTGGAGAAGATTAGCGAAACCGACAAAGCGACGATGGCCCGTCTGGAGAAGGAGCTCCGCCTGGCCACGGAGGCGGCGGGGGAATCCCTGGGAAGCCTTAATATTGCCCAGGATGAGCTGATAACTTTCAGCGAAGAGCTGGCCAATCTCTACAACCACGTGTGCATGTGCAACAACGAGACTCCCAACCGAGTCATGCTTGACTACTACAAAGACGGCAAAGCCTTAGTGAGGAGGGGGCAGGAAGGGAAGGAGCAGCAGACTCTCCTGCTCACCACCGGGCTCATCGGTGAGAACGAAAATGGAAAGTCAGCATCCGGCAGCGTCGTGGCGACCGCGCCCGCCGCTCCAGAGCACCGCCCCGAGCCCATGAACATCTATAACCTGGTAGCCATCATCAGGGATCAGATCCGCCACCTGCAGCAGGCAGTGGACCGGACCACGGACCTGTCCCGTCAGAGGCTCGCCAACCTGGAGCTGAGCGCCGTGGCAGACAAGGACAAAGAGGCCTGCATGGACGAGATCCTCAAACTCAAGTCCCTTCTCAGCACCAAACGGGAACAAATTGCTACTCTGAGAGCTGTGCTCAAGGCCAACAAACAGGTCAGAGGAGGATTTAAGTTTCCTATTTCATTTATCTGTGTCTTCTATGTCACAGTTTACAGAAGTGCAATAAATTAATATATTTAAACATATTTAGACTGCAGAAGTTGCCCTGGCCAACCTCAAGAGTAAATACGACAGCGAGAAGGCCATGGTGACTGAGACGATGATGAAGCTCCGCAACGAGCTCAAGGCGCTGAAGGAGGACGCGGCTACTTTCTCCTCTCTCCGAGCCATGTTCGCCACAAGGTAAAGGGGGAATTTTGTGCATAATTGTTCCTGATTTCATTCTGATCCACACAAAAAAAAAAAAAACAGTCATGCCATCCTTCCAACAAACCCACATGTATGTACCGGTCTTAAAAAAAAAAAATCTTAAATCATAATGAAATAATCATATGAGACCTGGGATCAACATGCAGATACATTTTCAGCATTCTAGTCAAAAAATTAGCTAATGCCAATCTATGTAAACAGAGAGGAAGAATTGTTCTCGCCGCTGCTGCTTATACCAATTTTGCTTCTTTCAAATGGGTAAAAGAGCTTTTTTTTCTTGAATTATTTTGTCTTTCCATGTATAAAGACACAAAGCATTATGGGAGCAGTCTGATGTAACACTGACTCGGCTTGCAGGAAATTCATCCTTCCATCTGGAAAAGTTGTCTAGGGGACTAGAGTAGCAGCCAGAGCACGTTACTCCACCTGCTGGCAGAAATGTTTATCTTGCCGTCTTTCCTTTTTTTTCCTCCCCACCTCTCTCCTGCCACCTCTTCTCCTGTTCTCTCAGATGCGATGAGTACGTGACCCAGCTGGATGACATGCAGAGGCAGCTGGCTGCAGCCGAGGATGAGAAGAAGACGCTGAACTCCCTGCTGCGGATGGCCATTCAGCAGAAGCTGGCTTTAACGCAGCGGCTGGAGGACCTGGAGTTCGACCACGAGCAGGCCCGTCGCAGCAGCGCCACAGCAGCAGGAGGCAAGGGTAAAACAAAGGGCAAGGGAGCCTCTTCCAGCCACCATGTAAGTCAGATGATGAGCTTAAACCTCATCTCATTTATTTTGCTTGGTCTCTTTGTTGTAGCTAAAATATCCAGTAGTAGTTTCTTAGTCTTTTTTCTGCTATATTGAATCATCTTTTGGGTCTAAATGTTCATCATTTTATTGGAAGAACATAAAACATCTATTTAGTGGATGGAGAAAGGCAACATTTGCTTTAAATGTGCATTTATATAGTTTAGAATACCTAAAACAACTCATAAGTATGCACATTAATGTTTTTACCCATATTTGGTTCTGAATTGATTTCTAAAAAAACAAATTGGAGTAGAGGTCGACCACTGCTGACTTTATATATTAAAGAGCCAAGGGTGAAACAGGAAACCTAAAGCAGGATATTGGAGCCAAAAGAACGCTGAAGTCAAGTTAAAACAGACAGACATTAGGGGGGGGGGATTACTGAATTAAATGTGTATGTTAATAAATCTTGCAACTTTAGGTGGTTTTAACTACACAGAAAAAAATGTTAGTTTAAATTGTGAACTGTTTAGATTTTAGATATTGCAAACAGAAAGGATTAGCATAGTTAGCATTAATGTGTCTATTATACTTTTATATAAAAGTGAGATTAAGATTTTTTCTGTGACAGAATAAAGCTCTTAAAAGTTGTGATAGACCAGACATGGGCAGGACAACAGGTGTTTGAAAAGTGCAAAAGATTCTTACATGTCAAAAATAGTTAACAAAGGCTCAAACATGAATGCTTAATAAATCAAATGATGAATAACTAGGGCTGTCAGTTTTAACGCGTTAATAACGCATTAACTTTGTTAGACTATAACGGCGATATTTTTTTTAACGCGCGTTAATGATTTTTCCCCCCACAGCGCTCTCTGGACTTTGTTTTTTTATTTCTTTTTTTACCCTCTTTCTCTAGTTCCCAGAATGCTAGAGACTAGCAAAACAGACCCACGTCCACTGTTGCCAAGCCCGCTTATTTCATGCGACTTTGGGCTTTTTTTTTTTTCTAAAGTCGCTTGTAAATTTCATGAGTTGCAGGTTGCAGTTTCTTTTGGGCTTGTTTCTGAAAGTGAAGTTGCTTATTTGGGCTCTAAACTAAGAATCCTCCTCTAGACTGACATAGGAGCCGAGGGAGTAAAGGCAGGAAGAGCAACTCTGCCTGTATTTTTTGCAGTTTACGGTTGCAATAACTGCTGAAAGTAGATTAGGCGGTGCAGATTACCATTTTGAGCAGAGATTGGTTCTGAAGATGAGTTTTTCACACTGATAACATTGCAGAAACCCAACCCATAAATACTTAAATGCTTATTAATTTGTTGTCTTTTTTTGTCTCTAAAATGTAAAATTAGTATCACTTGATATGTAAATGCTTAATACCATGTCTATATTTGTTTAAGAGGTAAAAAATATTTCAGCATGAAATGTTTTATCTATTTAGACATTTGTTTACTCATTGTGTAAACATCAGGACGTTATGATTAGCGATTTAGCTCATTATTGGCCAGAGTTTAACATTTTATGGCACCAGGATGTTTTCATTCCAATTCTGAAAAGTGCTTGAAAATAATGTTTTTTACTAGTGTCATTTATTGCTAAATTGCAGATTAAAACGCCCAAATAGGCTTTTATACTTTCAGAAATAAAAAGATAAAATATGCAATTAATTTGTGATTAATCTCGAGTTAACTATTAAAATTATGCAATTAAACGCGATAAAAAAATTTTTTATCATTTGAAAGCACTACGAATAACAGAAGGGGGTGGTCAAACATAACAAGGGAATAGAATACACACTTGGCAAAAGTAGCACATAAAAAAAGTAAAGGAAAAAAAATAAACTAATCAAAAATAAGAAAATTAACTTAACACAAATTAATAAGTGAATGTTAAAGTGACTTACAACAAATTAAATAACTAAAACAACTTAACAAATGGAGTTCACCCCTCAGTCCTTTGTTGATGTAGTAGGCTCCAAGTTTTTAAAATTGTTTTCTACCCCTCCAGCTGGTCCTTTGTCTGCAGAACCTCAAAAAACAACATTAAGTATACCACTAAATATATAACTTGTGGTGTAATTTATAAATTAAAATATGAAAAAAATACTAACACTGGGAGGTGGTGGTAGAAATATCCACCACAGCAACTTTGCAGTAATTTCAGCTCAGTGTCATAGCCTGAATAAACAGCTGATTGACTTAATGTTTCCTTTCCCAACATTTCTTAGATGTTTTGGGCGTCCCCTGACTTAAATTTCTTCACATCATTGATTCTTATTCACTCAGTAGCTTCCACAGCAAAAGGTGCCATTGTCACTTAGCCGGTCACAAAATAGGCCCATTCTCGTCACCACCAGATTTCTTGATGCGTCTCTGAATTCTACCAGAAAGCATCCGATGCATTTCAGCTAAAAGGTTTTATAGAGTAGTTCGGGCTAAAATACATTGTCTTCCCAACTCTAAATTGGATTTTTAATTGCTCTGTATTGAAACAAATGCAAATAAAAAAAAACTTCTAATGGCATAATTTCAGTTACTTTAAAGCAAACAATCTTCATTCTTTTTTTGCTTTTTCCTTTTTCTGTATCAAATGTCTACAATGCTTATTTTAATAATAAACATCATTCGTAACGTAACATGATAATGGAAACTGAAACACTGATTATTGTCTCTTTTCATTCGCAGTAAACCTGTCAAGCCAAGTGACCTTAAAGTCCACGAGTGTGACTGTTAACGTTCACGTGTTCCTGGTTTCTTCTCTGTGACTAAGCTCCAGGTCATATCAATACAAAGACAAAAACTCAACCAACAGTATTCCCCAAGAACGTTGTACAAGAGTGCCATAACACTTCACGCAGGATTGCTTCGAGTTTTATCACAGTGTGTTGGAGGGAAATGACTCAACGCATCTACGTCCCTTAGGAGGGTCATCAGTCTTCCAAGGAAATGCACCACTGATCGCTGACCCAGAGGACGGACTGAGATCGACGTCTCGCTGATTATCTGTTACCACGACTGAGCACTTTTTATTACTTACTCCTCCTAACAAATTCCTCCCCTAAATTATGCTTGTATTATTCTGTATTTTTTAACTATGTGTGCTCTCCTGCCTGCCTCTAAATTAAATTTTGAGCCCTCTGAATATATTGTAACCTAATTTATTTTTTAGCAACAAAGTAGAAGATTGTTAGTTGTTAAAAACGAAACTAATTGTCTTATTGGGTAATAGTCAAACAAGAAAGGCAAATGAGCTTCCACGGCACCGCTTCCTTTTGCCTTAGATTCAGGTAGTTTAAATGACGAAGCAACCAATCCACTGACCGGGCATACTTTATCAGGAAATAATGTAACATATTGTTATAACTCTAACTGCTTGAGTGGACGGTAGATTTAGTCTTTTTTTTATCAACTTGGCAGAATTGTTGCATAAATTCAGCTTTGCCAATTTTCTGCCAGCTCATGAGTAAAAGCTCGTCCTGACTGAACGACAGTATTTCAATGCAAATTTATTTAAAGATTTATAAGTTAACAAAAACATACGTATTCAGATTTTATTCCTGAAGAGTTTTTTTTAAAAGTACTTTTTTTTAATACAGCTTTTTGTATTTAGCATTTAGGTCATGCAGTAACAAGTGCTGTGCCAATTGTGTGTTTTGTTTGTTTAAGTGCAATTTGCAATCCTGGCTGAAAAAAAAGATATATAGAAGAAAGGAAATGTTTGTGGTTTGTGAAAGTATTAATTTTTTTTTTTTTACATGTTTTATTATGACTGCGTTTGTATTTATTTGTGTCCTTTCAGACAACAGGATTCACCATTGTTGTGGTAAATGAGGGAGTTTAAATGTATCTGCCTGGTTACAAAATAATGAGAACAGAACTCATGTTTATGAAAGAAAGTGCTAGTTTGTTGGCTTCTGTTACTACCTCCAGTTATAGCTGGTGAAGAAATAAATCTAACTTTCACAGCTCTGATGGGTTTGATGTTTTTTTTTTTTTTCCTGAGTTACTGAACTGTCTAATTTTTAGTATTGAAAATCTTGACTTACTTTTGAAGTTCCTTTCTTGTGTTGCTGATGCACCACCATGACTAAGCATTAATTAATAAAATGTGGAGAAGTTCAAAGGGTATTGGCCCACTTTCCCAAAGGGTGAGATGTGGTGGCAGCATCAGGCTGTGGGGCATTTTTTTATTTATTTTTTTTCCTTTTTCTTTGGCAGGAAACTGGATAGAGCAAAGTTTAGGGGAGTCCCGTTAGAAAATCTGTTAAAAAACAACAGGTTGGCTTAAGGTGAGTCCTAAAGCATCTAAAGAAAATTACAAGGTTGGCTTTCTATCACCTGAAGAACATTTCTAGGATTAAAGGACTAATGACTCAGAAGGATCTGGAAAAACTAATCCATGTGTTTTATTTTTTAGTAGAATCGATTACTGCAACGTTGTTTTCACAGGTCTGCCTAAAAAGTGGATCAGACAACTGCAGCTGATCCAGAACGCTGCTGTCCGTGTCCTCACTAAGACCAAGAAAGTAGAGCACATCACCCCAGTTCTAAAGTCGTTACACTGGCTCCCTGTATCTCAGAGAATAGACTTTAAAATACTTCTGTTAGTCCATAAATCCCTAAATGGCTTAGCACCTAAATACATCAGACTTGTTATCAGTGTATCAACCCTCCAGACCACTCAGGTCTTCTGGCTCCAGACTACTCTGAATACCTAGAACCAGAACCAAACACGGAGAAGCAGCATTTAGTTCCTATGCGCCACTTATCTGGAACAAACTTCCAGAAAACTGTAAATGTGCAGAAAGCCTGAGTTCCTTTAAATTGAGATTAAAAGCACATTTGTTTAGGATTTCCTTCAACTGTTGTAGTTAAACTGTTTTACTGAAACATCATTAAATGGTAAATGGACTGAACTTATATAGCGCTTTTCCAGTCATGCTGACCACCCAAAGCGCTGTACACTATAGCCGCATTCACCCAGTCGCTCTCACTAACGCGCACACATTCATACACCAAGACGCAGCTTGGTAGGCAACATTAGTTTAACTTTGTAGTCCAACTGTTTTTAATGTTTGCTTTTAGTTTCTATTTTCCCATGTTCTGTTTTGTTTCTACATTTTATTCCTATTTGCTTTTTATTCTGTTTTATTTTCCTATATTTTAATCATGTAAAGCACTTTGCATTGTCTTTGTATTGAAATGTGCTATATAAATAAATTTGCCTGCCTGCCTAAAGCCCTAAATATAATTTAAAGGCCAAGGCAAGACTTTGAACCAGAGCTCGGAGATGACCACACAAAACTACTTGAACACAAGTCCATCCAAAGTCACTTGCCTCCTGCAGGATTTTTAAGTCTAGTGCGGTCCAAGTTCCTTTATCTGTTTTTTTCTTCCAGCAAAAGCCTTGTGAAATAATTTTGTAAATAACTAAATTTTATTTCGCTGTGCCACAAAAAGTGTTGTTTGGCCACAGGTGCCGAGAACTGCACCCGAAGACCAATCTTTAATCAATTGGAGACTAGCATTAAATGACAAGGAAACAAAAGGTACGCTATTATATCAGGCATCCCATGACATTGAAACATCAAAACTAGGCCTGCATAACAAATAAACCCAAAATGGAATGGAAAGGCTGATAATTAAAAGTTGTGCAAATTTTATGACAGAAAATGTGATCATTTTTATTTTGTGATTTACTAACTTTTTTCCTGCAATTTTGAAGGGGGAGGCGCCCGAGCCGCGCCCTTTTGACAAACCGCCTCTGTTGTGCACACAAACTACATTAGTGGCTTATATAAATTTTATTCATGAGAGAATTAAAGAAGGTTTAAGTATAAAAAAATGACCTTGTGCTACATGTCAATGAGTGATGAGAAAGACGGTCACTATTTAGCTAAAGAGTCCCCATGGTGGTTGAGCGGAAAATGGTGTTCTCCCTCTTTTGGAGAACGTTGACGTACGGCCCAGCTTCAGCGACGTGATGACGTCAGAGGGGTGTATCCAAACAGAGGACAGAGAGAGGACTCCACAATGGGAGGTTTGTGTCTTTTCTTTGACTAATATAACGAAATAAAGTTCATTTTAGCCCGAATCCTTGCGGTCTGTTCCGCATTGTTGTACCCCGTACATGGCGCCCCTTTGACGGCCATTCCTGACGTTTTAACCTCGCTTGGTCGAACTTGACGGTGAAATGTCAACGTTGAGGTTTCCGAAAAGTTCCCAAACTACATATTTGACAGGAGATGTATCCCTACTGGGAGCTTTTAATCACTTAAAGTTTAGTTTGGCAGGTTTTACAGACAGCCCGCGGAACCTTTCCGAGCTACTGCTACAGAAAATGCCCAACTTTATTCTCCTGTTGCTATTTTCTTCAGCGAAAGCTAAGCTGCTGTCTGAGAGCTGCAGGACGTTTCTTTATGATGTCTCTCTGTTTCCCTGTGCTGGACAGACAGCTTTCGCGAGCAGCTGTTGGAGGACACCGCCTTCCTCAGAGCCGAGCAGAGACTGGACACGGAGCTGGTGGACAAACTCATCCTGCAGCTCAACAGAATCTACCCGCAGATCCTCAGTGACAAGGAGGCCACCAGAGTGAGTCCCGCTGGTAGTGGCGCCTCCAGAAATGTTTAATAGTGGGGTGGGGGCAGATGGGACCACTTAACCTCTTGGGGTGGCACACTGAGACTAAAAGCCATCGTTTCAGGATTTTATTCTACTGTTGTAGTAATGCTGCATGTAGAAAACTACCATTAAGACTTGAGTAAACGCCTACTAATATATTTTGGTTTATTGTTTGATTTTTAATGTTACTAATGATCTAATGTGCATAGACCAATAACAGTACAGTTAACAATTCCCTCCTGTGTAATTATATTACGAATAAGATGTACATTTAGTCATTTATTGAAAAACCCAAACAATTAGTAGGGGAAAGTAGATACTGGCAGATACAAATAAAAGCGCGATAGAAAGTTAAGAAGAGCGGCTGGCTGTGCATAATGGGAGGAAATGCTAAACTGATGCTACGACAATTTACACTGGTGAGTGGGGTGGGCAGGACATGCCACCCTGGCCACCCCCTGGTGGCTCCATTGAGTGGTGGGAAAATAAATCCATCACTTTTAAAAAGCCTCCATTAGGTTCTAGCGCAATTTTCTATTCCAGATCTGTCCGCAATTTTTTGGGATCTGTACAAAATGCTCAAAGTAACTGGATGTAATTTATACTGGGAGAGCCCAAGACGCCAATGCTTGCCTCGCCTCTCTCTTTCTGTGAGCTTTGCCGATTTTATTTGCTGTCCTTTAACATTCTGCTCACTGTGCAGCTCCAGTTGTTTGAAACGTATTCAAATATTGCTCTGACTGTAGATATGGCCCTCGTTAGCTACTTTATTATAGTAATTTCTTGCTCTGATCACCACAAACCTGCCTTACTCGGATGGCTTGTTGTCTTTCCCATTTTGAAGAAGAGAGATTAATATCAACATGTCTCTGAGCCACGTCCTGTTTGTACCTCAGGGAAACTGGAGATCATGATTAATAATTAAAACTTCCCAGGTCCTCTGATCATGACTTCAAAATAAATGTAAGTCACAAAAAAAAATAAAGTACCATTAATTTTGTGAGATTGTTTAGTAGGTGTAGCACATGGGATTTTATTAAATATTGAATTGTAATTTTTTTCTACTTCCTTTTATGTTCAGCCTTTGTGCACACCTTTAGGACCACAGAGCCCACACATTACGGCTTGATTGTTATTGAGTAAAGCCATTTAGGCCTACATATATTTGTTTTTTACCCATTTCTCAGTTCAGAAATTTGGACGTACCGACAAGTGTCCGCCTGGGTGAGCTCCTGACACATCTGCAGGGGAAAGGTGATGAAGCGTGCAGGGAGTTTTACCGAGCGCTCCACCTGCACGTGGAGGATGTATACTACAGCCTGCCCACACGGTTACGCCTCAGAGGTTAGTCACAACGATGCAATCTCTGTCACATGCCAAAGCATTATTTAGGCGTTTCAAAAAGCAGCAGTGCGTTTCCTTTTTCATATTTTGTTCCGTCCAAATCCACAGACTCTTCGAATCCACTCACAAGGTCCCAGATCCGCCCAGAGAGAAACGTTCTGAACGAGAGAGGTAACGTGACACGTGCGGGTTGTCTCCCTGTGTTGTTTCTGTTTTTAGTTTGCATAAGCATTATTATTAAGAGACACAAGGATTCCACTTTACAGGAATCTGTTGCAGGTAGATCCTAAAAGGTCATCCTGCAGGTACTTTCTATATCAGGTGCAGCATTTCGTTGTCTTTTCTCTTTGCGCATTAGGAGATAGGATGACTTATAAGAGGACCTAGCTTTCCACATTACTGGTCAGTTAAGGAAGAATGATTCATGTCTGAAAAAAAAAGTTTTTGTTTCTGAGGTAGTTATTTTAGAGACTGGGATGTTCAAAATTAATTTTATATTTAGAGTTGCTTTTTTCATCACAATTTTTATTGTAATGTGAGGAAACTTCAAAGTAAAACTTTATCAATATTGTTAACGATGTAAACAAATGTTTATATAGAGCACTCTTATGTGTCACTGACTGTAAATACTGACCTTTATATTTCCTATGAACACTTTCCAGGTCCTCTCTTTTTCCTGGGTTGTTTCGGCTTTGCTGCAGGAATGGCTTTTCTCTATTACTGTGGAGGTAATTTTCTTTCTAGTTCAAATAACAGTGTTTTTATAACCAGCTATATAATATGTCTTAATTAACTCCTTTGATATTAAGAAAGTGTCTTATTCTGTTTGTAGAAGCTAAAGTGTCGGGAGGCAGCCGGGCACTCGGAATGGCCGCTCTCGGTTTGAAAAGAAAAGCGCAAGAGGTTCTTATTTGGTACACGGAAGAAGGCATGATGAAATAATGAGTGTCTTTTTCATCTTTGGAGCTTCGGGATTACCGACACTACGCAAAAATACGACTTGCTCTGATGTTGTGGACATTGTGAACTATGCAAAGAAAGTTTCAGTTTTAGTGCTGTTCTGAATGACAAGAGGAGCCACATTTGACTCGTTGGTAACACTTTATATAATGTTAAATGGTCTGAAGCAATGAATACACTGAGCAATGACTAATGTGCAATGAAATGGTGTAAATACTTTTTATACAAAAATGTATCTAAACAACCAAATACAGGGTTGATAAATTGTTATCTAAAAGCACAACCTCTCTCATGTTAATTCTCAAAATCCTCATACAATTTTTTCACTGGTGCTTGAACTGATGAAATGTTAGTTTAATAGTTTTTGATAGCACTCAGTGTATATATATATATATATATATATATATATATATATATATATATATATATATATATATATATATATATATATATATATACTACTTAATTTAAGATTTATTTAATATTTTAATTACAGTCCATTGATGCCCCATTTTGAAATGTCTGTAGTACAATCACAAACTTTAATATTTTTTATTGTAATGTTATAGGACCGACTACAACAATATAGTTTAGAGTTATGTTTATAATGATTTTAATCAAAATCCTAGGAATTTTTCGCGGTATCTGTGTGTGCACAAAGGCACGAGAATCCATCTTGTACCGCTCCAGCTTCAACCGTTTCTGTCAGAGCCAAAAATGGTTCAGGCCAATCCTGTTGCATAATTTTGGTTTAAGGCGGGGCATAGCGGTACACCGAAAGCAAGAGCAGCTGAGCCCACAGCCGAACCAACACAAACATGGCAGCGCAGGAGGACGCATGCGTAGCTGCTGCTGCCACGTTTGGTAAGAATCCATAATTTCTTTTTTGAAAGAAGAACAGCAAGAAGTGCCTTGACTAGCTTAGCTTCTTATGGTCTCTCATGATCTTTGCTGTTTACATTTTAATTTGATACCGTGATTGGCTAAAACCAACCTTTAGTGGGCAGGTGCTAGGTGTCGCTTCACCCAATCAGCTCATAAAGTTCTGCTGAGATTCCCTCCCTTCCCCAAACTAATTCAAATGGAGTAGTCCCAGATTGATCATTGGGAGAACTAGAATGCTACACATTATCAACCTGGCTGGCCAGAGTACACCTGAGAGACTAATTTGAAGAATCACCTTTCTGTGCAAATATAACTGCAATCAGCCTTGCACATAGAAATATTTTTTTAAAATTCATCTTTGCAAACCTGTCATATGGGATGACGAGTATCTGGAAACATGGTTTAAAAAAAAAAAAAAGACAATAATTTTTGCTTGGACTCAGGTCTGAACTTGCTAAACCATTCAGTTCTGGCTCTGGTTGTACGTGTATGGTTGTGTGTCTGCTGGAAGGTGAACCTCTGCTTCAGTCTGTTTTTCTGCCTCTAGGAAAAGGGGTATAAATTATTTGTTTTCATTATTTCCCAGGCTTTAGAGCCATCTATCTAAACGTCAACTCCTACCAGCTTCCATGTCTGCTGAAGAAAAATATTTCCACAGCATTAACACCGGCTTTGCTGTGGCATTTTGCATGTTGGCCAAAATGTCTGCGAGGTCCCCTACATGGCTTATGGAATACTGGACATTGTTTTTATGGCTTTTAAAAAATAATTATTATTTAAATAACAACTTTCTTCTTGCAACTTTTGTACTAAAGCCAGATTTGTGAAATTCATGGCTAATATTTTGCACTATTAGATGGGCCATTGGATGCTTCTCTGATTGATGCTCTCCATGACTAGCATATTAATTTAGATGTGCAGCACAATGTAGGTGTACATTATGACAAACCTTTTCCATTTTCAGATGATAGTTTGAATAGGGATTTGCTAGATATTCAAAGCCTGGGATATTGATTTATAACCTAACTTTACTTTAAGCACTTTCCTGTGTTCCTTGGTCATATGATGCCTTTTCTGAATATTCTTTAACAAAGCTTACACAGAACAACTCTATTTACCCGAATTGAAAAAGATTAAAGTTTGCGGTTGTGATTTGAAATGTGGAAATCTTCAAGAAGTGTCAGAAGGTTTAATGAACAACAAAAAGCAAACCATAAACACATGGCCACCCTCCAGATTCTTTACCTCGACTACCATCTTGTGGGAAATATGGTAACTACATTATTACGCGTGTGTTGGTTTTGTTTGTATTTTCTGTCTCCTGTTCGGGCAAAGGGAAATTGAAGCTTGGAAATACAGATAACTCCAAATGACACTGAAAGTAAATAATACATGTGATAAAAGTGTGATTACTAGCAAAAATGTAAAAACAAAGTAATAAAACATTAAAATATGTCATTTGTAATATTGGTTGTAACTTTGTTACCATCTGAGAAGGTATGTATCTGTATTTGATAGATGGCACCCTAAGTGGAGTGGATTGAGAAACTGACTGTGTTGTTTGAAAGGAGAAAATTAAGTGCTAAAATGATATGGATGACATTGGTCCTTGTGGCCTGTGAAACATATGGATAAGGCATTGCCACCTACTTTCTGGCATCTTTATGGTTTATTTTCACATTTGGGAACCAATGGAAAACAAAAAGTTCCCGCACACTTTAAATGTGCAATATTGAATTTTCTTATTTGCATAAGAAAAGGGGCATAGAACTGCTGGTCTGAATGTTTGGGTCTGAAATTGTGGTCTCCGGGTCTGCAGACACATGCTTCTTGGTAGCACAGTGCGATAGACAGCAGAAAAGCCTCTATTTGGGGGGGAAAATGACAAGCCCAAATAAGCGACTGCACGTTCAAAAGCAAGCTGCAAACCCGTGACTCACGAAAGTCACAAGCGACTTTAGAAAAAAGCAAGCCCAGAGTTGCATATAAGCAGAGTTTGCAGATCTGCTTCTGCCTTTCACATACACAGTATGCACCAGACATGTCCATAAATTTCAGCTAAATGTCAGGCTTCGGTTATCCCGTGCGAATGTGCCACATAAAAAGCTGACGGGGGGGTGTAACTTATTACATGGAGTCCACAGATAATGCTTATCCCATGCGAATAGGGCTTTAGTCTATAAAAAGATTTCCGAAGCTTTGAACATCTCACAGAGCTCTGTTCAGTCCACCATCTGGAAATGGAAAGAGTGCGGCACAACTGTAAACCTACCAAGACAAGGCCGTCCACCTAAACATACAACCGAACAAGGAGCACTGATCAATGCACACTGTAGGCGTGCATTGCACAAATGTGGCCTTTATGGAAGAGTCACAACAAGAAAGCTGTTGTTAAAAGAAAACTATAGAAGTCCCATTTGCCGTTTGCTAGAAGCCATGTTGGGTAGACAGCAAACGTGGAAGAAGGTGCTTTGGTTAGACGAGACCAAAATTTAACCTCCTGGCCAAAATGCAAAACACTGTATGGCAGAGAACTAACACTGCACAACACTTTGAACGCACCATCCCCACTGTCATACGGTGTCAGCAGCGTAGTGCTGTGGGGGTGCTTCTCTTCAGCAGGGACAGGGAAGATGGATGGAGCCAGATGCAGAGCAATCTGGGAAGAAAAACTGTTGGAGTCTGCAAATGTCTTGTAACTGTCTGTGTTTTGCCACTGTCGTGCCTGAATTTCCCCACTGTGGGACAATAAAGGAATTCTTATCTTAAGACTTGAGAATAGGGCAGAGGTTCACGTTCCAGCAGGACAATAACATTAAACATAAAGCCAGGGCTACAATGGAACGGTTTAAAACAAAACATATGCATGTGTTAGAATGGCCCAGTCAAAGTCCAGAGCTAAACCCAAACGAGAATCTGTGGCAAGATTTGAAAACTGTTGTCTAAATCTAATCTGACTGAGCTTGAGCTGTTTTGCAAAGAATAATGAGCAAACGTTTCAGACCTTAAAGACTTGCGGCTGTAACTGCACCAAAAGGTGGTTTCACAAAGTATTGACTCAGGGGGACTGAATAATTTTGCACAATGCCCTTTTTAGTATTTTATTTGTACAATAAATAATGTCTAATTTCTTTCTACTTCACAATTGTATACCACTTTGTGTTGGTCTTTTACATGAATCCAATAAAATATATAGCCCGTTTTCCATTAAAAGTCCCAGGATTTAAAGCCACAGGCTTTGTTTTCCTGGGGTAAACCAAAGTCTGGGGCTTTTGGGTTTTCGTGTTTCTATTTGCTAAGACCATTTATGTGAAACGGGTTGGGAAGTATGGGGAAGTTGTGAGGAAAACTGCAGTACTCCAGTGAGTGGCGGCAAATAGATCAAACAGACAAATGCAAACTGAGAAGCTTGTCCTCCTGCTACTCATCCGGACTCTGGACAAAACAGGATGGTCAGCTTCTGTTGATGGCGTTACACCTCCTTTGCCGCTTTTATACAGATCCTGCCTTATTCTGCCTGCTCGGATCTGCCGGACTTTATTCTGTTCTAGTCCTGTTGGTATAAATTAAAATAAAACACAGCTTCTCTCTGCGCGTGTGGGGAGCCACAGTGGGGTGGCGCGGGGGAGGAGACAGACTGATTTGTCTGATCCAAACATTTCCTCACTGACTTAAAATTTAGAGCTTTTTGTATAGGGTTTTGCCTCATCTTTGGCAAGAATAACCAGAGGGATTTTCAGGACAATATACTGACCTTTGAGGGGAGCAAATAGGTTATAGGATATACGCGCTGTGCAGATTCAGCTGCCGCAGAAGAAAAGAAGAGCCAGCTTGGTCCGGTCTGATTTAGTTTATTAAATACAGTGCGACATCTGTCGTTTGTAAAGAGTGAAAGAGTTCACAGTACATCAATTTAGGTTTAGATGAAAAGTCAGTCTTAGGGAAATGTGCACTTTCCTGTGCACAAGAAAAATGAAAGGCATCAGTTTGATCATTAGTGGTGAAAAAAGTTTATTAACTTAAAATACAGAAATGCAACATTGTTGCCTCAGTTGTGAGAAGAACACACACACAGGACCAATGGTATGAAATTGCCATGTAATCTGGTAAATAACAAAAACAGAGTAATCATTTGATGAGCTGCGGTCATGTCAAGCTGGGAAAGTCGTGTTGGCTGAGTTGGGCTGCTGGTCGCCAAAGGCTATGATGAAGGCGTTGATTATCATTATTAAAAATGTGAAGATCGTGGCAAAAGTCTCCCACCTGTTCAGCTTGTGGTGGTTGTGTTCCTTATTCAGATCCCACTTAACTGGAAAAAGGAGAAGCAAAACACTGTATTAGCATGTCGAACCGGAGCAACCACTTTTCCCCATGAGGGGGCAACATGGTAATTCTTTTATACCTTTTTGAGGTAATAATTTCTGAAGGATTAGATAAAGATTAACATCTGAGTGCGCTGCCACCATCATTAGTCTGTGAATCCAATATGTGGATCTATTTTCAGCAGATGAGGAGCCTGAGTCTTAAAATGTTGTTTACTGTTGCCAGCTCCACTGTAATTATCTAAAGGCAATAATAAACAGAGCTCTTTAATATTGGAACTAGCTTACAGCAAATCAGTTACCGATTTCTTAATAAAATTTTAATTTCATAAAACAGATTGTGATATCAGCCATAGTTAACCAGAGTAAATACAAAATTTTGTTTCCAAATCACTTAATTTTTAAGGCCAAAAACTATCGAAAGTAATTTAAGAACAAATACAAAAGATTTTTTAGCCTGGAAATATTTAAAAAGCTGATGTAGTGGCAAAAGAACACCATAACCACACTCAATCACGGTGGTAGTGTGATTGTGTAATTGATGGAACCATGAATTCTGCTCCTTACCAGAAATCCTGAAGGTGAATCTCCAATCTTTAATTGTTTAGTTTTAGTTATATAGCAGGAGAGTGGCCCATAGCACATCAACATGCCCCCCTTTGAATTACCTAACACCATCAAGATTTGGAGTTGACTAGGTAAAGTCTGGACTTTAATTTGATTGAGATTCTGTGGCAACAGCAACCCAAACTTACCTATAAAGATGAGCATAATTCCCACCACAATCTGTAAAGTGAGAGAGATGCTGAGGAGTGTGATGAGAAGAATGTATAAGTCAAAGGTAGGTCCTCGATGGATCACATCCTTGAGCCGGAAGGCGATTGATATCAGCAGAGCAAGGTCTAGCATGCTCACTGCTGCGCTCTTCTTGTTTGCATAAGTGTTCATGTTTATGGACGGTCTATCCTGGAAGGCAACACAAATGCAGACATCAGATTTAGGCCTTCATAATACATTTTTTCACTTCGTTAATAGAGGATTTTTAACAATAGTACAAGCTGATGCGACATTGCCATTTTAGATTCTGACATCTTAGAAGCTGCTGTACTATCAGGCATGTTGTCAAATTTATAGGTGATTAAACAAATAAAAAAATCAAATTTTCTGAGCCTCGCCTAAATATTTTGCCAAATAAACACTGTAAAACTACATGAAAACATCAAAAATACAAAGGAAGAATAAAAAAGACAAAATTATCAGATTGTGCACAAAATGAATACATTTAAAAACTAAGCAGTTAATAAAGTAGACAATTATAAAGGAAAATAAAAAAGGTAATTATTAAAAAGAGGAAATAAGCTAATGAAAAGATATTTACATTTATCTCATTGTTAAATTTAATTACTGCTTACATTTATTTATTTGCACATTTAGTGCATTTATTGTTTTATTTTTTTTTTTTTGAGCATGTGTTTATTTCTTTATTGTTAATTATGTCAGAGTTGGTTCTCCATAGTAGACCTGTACCTTTCACCCCCATTGAGACATTAGCAACAGAACACGGGTGACTGTGTTAGAAGATGGGACACAAAAGACCAGCAACAAGCGCATGTTGTCAGTCACAGACTGTCTGACAAGGCACAGTTAGGTCCGGCTTGTGGGCCGATGCCAAGGCCCACGCTTATTCTAGTAAAATTGTCTGGATTGGATATGAGCGATGAATGAACACGACCAAACCGGACATAGAGATATTTGCTGCCCTGTAACAAAAGGCTGCCTTACCCTCACCTGTATGTTGTTTTGGGCAGGAGCCCCGGACGGTGCTCCTGTGGTCACTGCTCCTCTTGTCTCAGTGTCAGTGGTTGGTGCTCCTGTCTGACTGCCAGTGGCCATGTCTTGTCTTTTTGTCCTGAAAGGAGAGGCATTCAGTGGGTTGCTTCTGCGAGTGGGTTGTGGCACAAAGTGTCAGTGAGACTATTTATAAAGCGCACCGCTGCTTTGAGGAAAATGGGGGAGTACAGTAGTTGATTACACCATCCCTGAATCGCACAGGGGCAGCGGTCTGGGCTGCTTAGCGGAGGTGACAACTCTTTACAGGAGTTACAAACTGTCAGAGGCACTCACTTGAAAAAAACTAATTGAGTTGGCAGACAAATCCCATATTACAAAAGAAAACTGCAAGAATTTGACCTATATATGGAAATCAAAAGAAAGACATTGAAGAAACTGGACTTGAAACTCCAGAAACTACAAAAAGAAGTAAGTCATGTTACAGTGCACTCTGGAAGCATGACTGTAGGCTCCTGCACAACTTCTTAATAATTTTTTTCTTCCAAGCTCTCAGCAGAAAAGTGACCTCATTACAATAAGGGAAACAAAAAAAATGCATTGTGACATCCTCTCTTGTTAAATACACAAACAATTTATAAATACCCTGAAATAGTTGACAATGTATTGGATTGTCCCAGTTCATTTCCAAGGCTAATCTAGGAGCCATTTCCTTCCTGAGAAAGGCAATGTTGTGCTATGCCATAAGCTGGTTGAATATGCTTATTATTATTATTAATTATAATTTGGTATTATAATTTAAATAATAAATCATTCAACTCAAAATTTCGCTATAACAAATATAGTTCAAATGGTGGTGATGTTAGCTATAAGCTTATAAGTATTTATACCACTAATGCATTAGTTAACTTTCTGTTATGAACTCATTTATGCTGGAATAAATGATCAGGTCGGACTGTTAACCGACCAGGTTTATCCAGCAGGCTGTGAGAACCCCAATGTAACTGCAATTAGAGTTTAAATCCTTATTCCTTATCACCATCCAATGATATTGTCTCTGTATTAATGTCAGATGTTAACTCCAAAGGAGGTTAGCTCTGATTTCTGAATACCCAGGCAACTGTGAATTGGACTGAACACAAAACAATGTCTATTCCGCAGTGGTTGGTTTTATTGAACCAAAAGCAATTCCCTGTTACAGTAATTCTCTGATTCAAACAACTTTGGAATTCTTACTCATTACTAAACTAAAACATGCAAAATATATATGTGGAAATAAAGAACAAAACAAAAATAAACAATGGATTAAAATGAGCGGTTAGCAGATCTTAACTTAACTCAAAGTTGTTTAACACCGCCCTCGAAACATCGGCATTTCACGTATCAGCATTGACAGACAGAACAGCTTCGGGAATCTCACTGGACGCTTTGATGTCTTACACAAAGCTAGTTCAGCTAAGCTACCTACAGTCCAGATACACGTGACCCTCCCAAGATGGCTGCTACGATGACGTATGAGGGGAGGTCCTAATAACGTAACCACGCTTACGCTGATGGGACAATGCCTCGTTTCGGGAGGGGGGGGGGGGGCTAACTAGGAGTTTAAAGCAAAGCCCGCGACTTGAGCTCGGACAAAGAAATTAAACTGATAAGGAGCGAAAAGAGAGAGAGGGGGGAAGCAGGGAAGAAGATGAAAAGAGATAAATCGGTAACCCACGGCGGGGTTCTTGATGGATCACAAATCAACACAGCAAATCAATTGTAAAATGCATGCACATACAAAGAAAATGTTCAGCAAAAATAATTCCAACTTCGTCGTGGAATAAAAACATTAACCAACACCTACAAAGTTCTACCGCCTGCCCAGGCACTTCTAAACACCCTGTTGGTGAAACAGAAATGAAAGGGGAAAAACCCCGTTACTTTGAGTTGCCTCGGAGCTGGTCCGGAACGCTCCGAGTGTGGCTTTCTGGACGCGCTTCGACGAGCGCAGTTGTCCCCAGGCTGCAGCGGGACGGGGAAGAAGCTGCTTCGTTTCTTCCTCCGGGTTCGGCAGTCGCTTTGTTGGCCAGACAAAAGCGGGGTCCTCTTCGATCAGTGGGAGATGCGGCGTCTCTCAGTCTTTTGATCAGAGGGAATTTAAAAGTTCTTATTTAAGTCGACCTCCTGTTATAAAGCAGGGAATAACCGTTGCGTCGAAAAATCTCGGTCCAGCGAGCAATCGAACACGTGGCGTGGGAATCAGCTGTGCGTGTCTTCTCGGGTTGGCTAAAAGCCAGGGAAGAAGAAAGATGGTCGTGGGTGATCGGCTTTTATAGCCATCACTATAGCAACCTTATCTTGATCGGCGGCCATTTTGCCGTGTTGCGTGATGGGAGTTGGTGGCCATTTTGACCACATTGCATCATGGGTAACGCAGTCCGTTACGTCCCGAATTGATGCTGTTTCCTTGATCGGCGGCCATTTTGCCGTGTTGCGTGATGGGAGTTGGTGGCCATTTTGACCACATGAGTTGGTGGCCATTTTGACCACATTGCATCGTGGGTAACGTAGTCCGTTACCGCTTTCTGTCACGTCTGAACTGGCACAACATACCCCCCTTTAGCTTTGAAGAGTGGGATGCTGGTCACAGTCTTTAAAGCTACAACCAAGTCCATTCTGGCGTGACGAAAATCCGTTGTGCATGAGTGGAACAACCTAATAGTCTTTCTAGTAGTCCATTGGGATTCATGCAGTTCAGTTCATCATCCAAGAGGAGGAAAAACAAAGCATTCATTGTGCCTGGGTCAGTGACCTAGCCTGGGCAGGACTAAGCTATAGCTAGTCATTTCTATTGGCTAATAAGGCAACAATAAAGTAATAATAAAAAAAAAGAAATGCAAACTTCACAATCACCATTGTCAATACATTCATTGGTCATCAGGTTTGAACTTTGAACCAAAGAAAGGAGAGAAGGAAAGAGGGAAAGGAAAGAGACAGCGGTTCGTAGTCTAATCAGCTTATGGCCTTCAAGGAGCTGGTGCTACGAACCTGGGAGCGACAAAGGTGAGGGCGTCAATCCTGGTTTGCAACTGTTTGATCTGTTTGTATGCTGCATACGCCATCGCAGTAGTGATGGCCCATCCAAATACAAGGAGAACCACAATAATGGTCATAATGTGAGTGTCGGTCGACTCTGTAGCTCTGGGGAAGCGAAGCAGAGGGACCGAGCTCAACTCTGATGGAGTGAGACTGAATTTAATCAGCTGGGTGCCTGCAAGTAAAAGCTGTCTTTCAATGCCGACATCAATGCTGAAATTGTATCCCTTAAAGACATCTATTATTTCAATCTTCGAGTCATATTTGTCAACGTCAAGGTGATGCAGAACCATGTTTCCAATGTGGACTACAGCGCCTTGAGGTGGGGAACAGAAAATGGTTTGGTTGGGCAGTTTAGTCTAGTAACTGTGTCATGCTGCTCGTAGGATAACAGGGCTTCTGCCTCTGGGGTGCTAACGAGCCAGCGGTTACCTGCCCGCTCAATTTTGGTTTCCACACCTGCATCTTTAAGGGTCATTCTAGCCTGACAGTTCTGTTCAGGGGATTCATTCCTTAGACCACACAGGTAATTGGTAACGTCTCTGATAAATGGGTTGCTTGGGCATACCCAGTGGATGTCTTTGGTTTTGGTACACAAATCCAAATTAGGGACTAAATAAAGTTTGGGGTCAGCATCATGATAGGCCAATATTGAGGGAGTTTGTAGGTGTACGTGGGTCTCACCTTGCCAAAAACCGACATTCAATACTGATTTAAGCCTATACACATTAGCTCAATGATGGGAAGGTTTAGCATGAATCCTATCTCCAAGTTGTCAGGATTTACAAATATCGGAATTGCATTACCTAGGCTGTACGCCAGGTGTATTTGTGGTGGTTGCAGTGTTTCACTAGAGGCAGATTTGAGAACCTTTTCGACCAAATCTACTGGTACCAGGTACGGAGGAATCCGTCCTTCAGCAAGGCTATTTATGGATGAGCTAACCTCTCGAGTGAGGTCCTGCATTAAATCTCTAACAACCTGAGTATACATCATGTCATTCTTTACCACTTCTGTGAGCGTTTCCAAAGCAATGCATGGTGTTATGGCTGAGTGTGAAATTATAGACGTGAAGTTATGTATGGACACTTGCTTTATTAGTGCATGTTTAAAGTGTCCTAATTGAACATGCACTTGTCCTATTTAATGCTATGCATTGTTCTCTTCGGCGGGGGCGGAGTTAGGCTCCGTTCCCTGTGAGGAGAGTTTAGTGGACGGTTTAGTTCGGTTCGCTTGAACCCATGTGTACTCTGGACTTTGCACGCTGGCTTCTAGGTTCTTTCGAGGCCACGCGAAAGTCGTTCGGAGACGGTCTTTTAAGTCAGTGACGCACTGGTGTGCAGTGTAGACGGTTGTCACACTGACGCCTTCGGGCTGGTAGATGAGATTCAGGGGAAGTGTCCTTTGTCTTCCTGTCATCATCTGGAAAAGTATCACCCCTGTGGAGCATGGTGAGGTAGAGCGGACTAGCATTAGGACCAGGGGAAGCTTTGCATCCCGGTCCCCGTCATGGCTGCTGGCATGTTCCTTTGACATGCTGGCCACGGTGCAGTTCATTCGCTCCACCTGTCCGGATGACTGTGGGCGGTAGGTGATGTGGAATTTAACTTCCACACCCAACATGTTGAAAAGCACGGTCATAATGTTTGACGTTCCTCTGTCCGAGTCGATGGACAGGGGAAGGCCCCACCGGCTGAAAACGTGATTTAGCAGCAGGGCTGCTGTGGTGACAGCGGTGTCATTCGGTGCCGGCAAACATTCGACCCATTCTGTGAAACTGCCTGTTATTGTCAAAAGATATTTGTTATTTCTTGACGATTTGGGGACTGGACCGATCCAGTCAGTCTGCAAATGTGACCATGGAAATATAACCCCCCTTCGCTGAAGCAGGGCTTGGTCTAGTGGTCGTGTGGGTTGTAACTGGCTGCAGGTTAAGCAGCCTTGTACATACTCCTGGGTGTCCTGGACCGTTGAAGGCCGGGACGTCACCTGTGGGAGAGTTGTCAGATTAGCTTTGCAGCTTCTGTGTTCTCCTACTGGTGAGTCATGGACGTGTGTCAGTGTGATCCCAAGTTCGTTTGAATCTTTGGGCTGAATGGGCTGAAACTCATAAAACAGCTCCTTAAGTGCCATTTCCTCTGTTTCAGTGGTCAGTGCATCAGCTTTTTCCAGCTGTTGCATAATTTCTGTTTCGAAACCAGGGTAGGGCTCAGTGGGTGAGTCCCGGTCTCCTGGTTGATTTGGTGCTGGTTCTGTTGGGTCGGTTGCTGTCGCATACACCAACAGATTTCCTTCAGCTTCAAGCGTTGCACCACAAATAGATCCAGCAGGCCGAGCTTCATGTCGCCTGATTTGGATCATGCTGGAAGGAAAAGTAAACACGGTGTCTGGAGAGTCCTGTCTTGTGCCAATCTGTGCATAAAGTATGCACACCCCCGTTGCTTTCAGAAGCCGGCGAGGCCAGTCTGCTGAGAGCAGGTAGTGGCTGTGTTTTGTTTCAGCCAGATGGGGCTTTTCACGGCACAGAGAGCTGTACAGATCTCTGCTGATCGCAGAATTCTCTGACCAAAGAGCCAGCAGCACATCTGGCATGAGTGTGTTTTCCAGGTGCACACCTTCAGCCACTCTGGGGTTATAGGGTTCAACTCCAGAGTGTTTAAGTGAGCAGAGGAAAGGTGTGTGGCTGCAGAGAGAAGTTCTCTGATCGGAAATCGGCTCTGTTGAAGGCAGAAATGGTGCTAAAAGTTCTTTGGGCTCCTCGGAGCATGTCACCTGGTTGATAGGGACGGACAGTCCACTTCCAGAAGTGAGGGGCTTGGGGGTCCCCACTTGGGCCCAAAGGTGACCATGATAGCAGTCAATGAGTGGGGCTAACCTGTTCAACAGGTCCTGACCCACAAGAAAAGGTTCTGTGTCCAAAGTACATATGTAGATGGGGTGCACCAGGGTCATGTCACGGAAAGTGATGTCTAACCACGCCCGTTTGGTGATGCATGACTGATCCTGAGTGTAGCTGGTGATGCCCACGTCACAGGTCTCCACCTGGAACGGTTTCCCAAGAGACACCATAGCTCTGGTCACCTCATCAAACAAATCTGAGCACATTAGACTGATCTCGGAACCCGTGTCTAAAAGAGCATTTGCAGTTACACATCCTCCGATAACTGTCGAGCAGTATAAGCGGTGTGCATTTTCATGATGGTTTAGCTCACCTAGAAACCTTAGAAAAGGGGCTTTCTGATCACCTGCTGATGGGATCTTAGAAGGTTGTCGGTGAATTTTCGGTTGGTCCCCCCCCTTAATCAGATAAACTCTGTTAGAAGGGGAAGCCTGTTCCACGCCTAGTCATGCTGGCTGGGGTTTTGGGCCTGGCTTACCTGGAGGGTCGACAGGATTGGATGATGGCTGGGACGGCTGCGGCGCGATCTGACGCACTGTTTCGGCTAGCAACCTGCGAAAAGTCTCCTCTATCTCCTTTCTCATTGACTCCTCCATGCGCAGGTTCCAGCCTTTGTTGTCATGTGTGCTTTTCGACCTATCTGACCTGTCAGTTTGCTTACCGTATCGATCTGGATCCGGCCTGTGCCATTTTTGAAACCTCTCACCTTCCATGCTGCCATGCTGACCTCTCCTATCCTGGGAAGCTTCCTTCTGCTGCGGCTCAAAACCATGTTGCTTCTTAGGGCCAAATCTAGTTTTAGGTTTGAAGGGAGGCATCTCATGTCCCTCCAGACCTAAAGTCTTTTCTGGTTCGGCGTGAATCTGCAGAACCTTTTTATCACTATCGGCTCCTTTGTTGGGCCGGACACGTGTTTCCCATGCCACCTGCGCGTATTTCCTGATTTCCTGCATGGTAAGTTTCTTGGTTCTACAATGCATGGTAACCTCATAACGCACGCCTTCATGAAGATTATGGAGGAACAAAGATTTGAAAGTGTGGTCTCCCTCCAAGCCGGGAGCATTTCGTCCCTGAAGGTAAGCAGCCCGCAAGCGACGGTAGTACGCTTTTGGTGCTTCAGTTCTCTTTTGCTGAATTGCAAAAGCTCCAAGAGTTGCAGAAGCTGGGTCTGTAAACACAGAATATTCTTCTCTTAAAGCCTGACAAAGAGCTGAATAACGGTCACGTGTAGCTGGGGGGAGGCTTTCTATGAAAACATGGACACTTCTGGACGTGGTTTTCCAGATAAGCTTCAACTTTTCTCGAGCTGAGGGGCTATATAAGTCTAGCAGACAGCGCTCTACCTCTCTGAGATAGTCATCAATGGTGGATTCTGTATTGCTAGGATCAAAACGCTCTATCTCTCGGGCCAGGGACTCAAGTTGACGCATCCGCAGTCCCTGTTCAGGGATCGGAGCTGGTCCATCTGAGTCCTCTCCTGACGACTCCTGCCTGCGGTAACCACGATAGGAGGGAGGCTCCAGTTCTGACCACCTACCTGGCGGAGGCGGCCGCTCGTGGGATGCCGGGGGACCCTCCCTGTCATGAACTCTTGTCTGTGGACGCAGTTCAGAGGAGTGGGGTTCACCTGTGTCCCAGGAACGGTGCTCCCGTCGCCCTGGCGGGGGGAAAAGATCATAGCGGGCCGTGTCAGGGGTCAGGTGGGAAGCAGGTGTTTTCCCATGATTTACATCATGTGGATCAGTCCTGATTGCCACCCTAAGTTGTTTAGGCATTTCTTTCCGTATCACACTGCTATATCTGTCCTGACCTTCGCTTACCCTTCGCTCAGAAGGCGTCTGAGGGCCCAGTTCATCCAATGTCCTCCAGGTGTGATCTCCATGTTTTCCTTTGGAGTTCTCACACTCAGATCCTTCTGTCTGCAAGCTAATGCGATCCTCCTCTCGCTCCTCTGTGGGATGACAGCTGCCCTGAACACTTCTCTGTTCTAGCTCCCTAACTCTTTCCTCAGCTGCGATCCGTATCTCAACCTCTCTGTTACGCAGATCGGTCTCTAGCGTTAACCTTCGGTGGTATAACGCAGTTAATTCACCCAAAACATCTGCTACCAATCTATGTTTAGGTTTGCTCTGGACCTCCTCCACCAATTCCTGAATTCTCCTCTCACAGTCTTCTATGCTAAACTGATTCAGACGGGTTTGTTCGTCCGGTGTCATTTTAAGCAGTGAGCTAATGACATCCTGGGCCTCCATTCCAATGGAATGGTTTGGACCTTCAGCTCCTTCAGCTGAAGAACCGCTACTATCCATTCTTTGTCAGCTATGGATAACAACACAACAGGTAACAACCTGTAGTTTAGCTCAGCGCTAAACAACAGACAACAAATAACAACGCTGTATTCTAGCTTAGCACTAGGTAACAACGCATACACTTAAGTTTAGCTCAGCGCTAAACAACAACTGTTAAGTGGCTTCACTTTAACTGTTAACAGCAAACACGCACTATGACTGGCACTTAACTGCAGTAAGTGGGTTCAAATACGTGCGTTTAATTAGGCTGCACAGGGGAAAATCAACCCTGCGACTTACAACTCCTTAGTTTTAGGAACGGTTAATATGCTTGTTTAACTTTGAGAATATTAACTTTGAGTGACATGGACCACTAACCTTTCGGCCAGTAATTAAATGATAAAGCTGTGGCTTTGTTTGTGATGTAAGTTATTTAAGAACAGGTGCTCTACACATGTGTGGAAAATAGCAAAGTGTTTTGGAGCTTCAGAGGTGGCAAAGAATGACAGTTAAAAAACCGCTAAATTGCAACCTTAGTTTCAAAATCACAGCTCAATTTTGACCACTTATGATGAGCAGAAGGGGATAAAGGAGAGAAAAAAAAAAAAATGAATAAAATAAAATTAAAAAAATGACAAAAGGCGTAACCGTAAGGTAAGTTTAAAGAAACTGACTTTCAAAACTGTCCCTCCGGGACACTGAGCGATCTAAGCTGTCTTTAAAACCGTGACTGCAACTACCTATCCTGGCCACCAGATGGAGGCAGGGTCTCTCTTTTCAAAGCAGAACACGACACAGACTCTGATTGACAAGTAGCAGACGCTGGCTGCTGTGTATTTCAATCTAGCTGACTTCCAGTCCAGAAATCAATATTCAAACCTCAGGTTAACAACCTCAAACCACCACAAACACGTATATATTTAGTAATGATACCTCCTTAATCAATTATGACTGAATAGCCCTTTTGGCAAGGCGAGCAGTCAAAATGCTGGAATATGGATTGTGTTCATTCAATTCATAAGTTGCTGGTTATTCGATTTAGTCTAAAGGAACGCCAATAAGTAGACTCGCCCACACAGGGAAACGCCAATTTATGCTATGCCATAAGCTGGTTGAATATGCTTATTATTATTATTAATTATAATTTGGTATTATAATTTAAATAATAAATCATTCAACTCAAAATTTCGCTATAACAAATATAGTTCAAATGGTGGTGATGTTAGCTATAAGCTTATAAGTATTTATACCACTAATGCATTAGTTAACTTTCTGTTATGAACTCATTTATGCTGGAATAAATGATCAGGTCGGACTGTTAACCGACCAGGTTTATCCAGCAGGCTGTGAGAACCCCAATGTAACTGCAATTAGAGTTTAAATCCTTATTCCTTATCACCATCCAATGATATTGTCTCTGTATTAATGTCAGATGTTAACTCCAAAGGAGGTTAGCTCTGATTTCTGAATACCCAGGCAACTGTGAATTGGACTGAACACAAAACAATGTCTATTCCGCAGTGGTTGGTTTTATTGAACCAAAAGCAATTCCCTGTTACAGTAATTCTCTGATTCAAACAACTTTGGAATTCTTACTCATTACTAAACTAAAACATGCAAAATATATATGTGGAAATAAAGAACAAAACAAAAATAAACAATGGATTAAAATGAGCGGTTAGCAGATCTTAACTTAACTCAAAGTTGTTTAACACCGCCCTCGAAACATCGGCATTTCACGTATCAGCATTGACAGACAGAACAGCTTCGGGAATCTCACTGGACGCTTTGATGTCTTACACAAAGCTAGTTCAGCTAAGCTACCTACAGTCCAGATACACGTGACCCTCCCAAGATGGCTGCTACGATGACGTATGAGGGGAGGTCCTAATAACGTAACCACGCTTACGCTGATGGGACAATGCCTCGTTTCGAGAGGGGGGGGGGGGCTAACTAGGAGTTTAAAGCAAAGCCCGCGACTTGAGCTCGGACAAAGAAATTAAACTGATAAGGAGCGAAAAGAGAGAGAGGGGGGAAGCAGGGAAGAAGATGAAAAGAGATAAATCGGTAACCCACGGCGGGGTTCTTGATGGATCACAAATCAACACAGCAAATCAATTGTAAAATGCATGCACATACAAAGAAAATGTTCAGCAAAAATAATTCCAACTTCGTCGTGGAATAAAAACATTAACCAACACCTACAACGTTCTACCGCCTGCCCAGGCACTTCTAAACACCCTGTTGGTGAAACAGAAATGAAAGGGGAAAAACCCCGTTACTTTGAGTTGCCTCGGAGCTGGTCCGGAACGCTCCGAGTGTGGCTTTCTGGACGCGCTTCGACGAGCGCAGTTGTCCCCAGGCTGCAGCGGGACGGGGAAGAAGCTGCTTCGTTTCTTCCTCCGGGTTCGGTCGCTTTGTTGGCCAGACAAAAGCGGGGTCCTCTTCGATCAGTGGGAGATGCGGCGTCTCTCAGTCTTTTGATCAGAGGGAATTTAAAAGTACTTATTTAAGTCGACCTCCTGTTATAAAGCAGGGAATAACCGTTGCGTCGAAAAATCTCGGTCCAGCGAGCAATCGAACACGTGGCGTGGGAATCAGCTGTGCGTGTCTTCTCGGGTTGGCTAAAAGCCAGGGAAGAAGAAAGATGGTCGTGGGTGATCGGCTTTTATAGCCATCACTATAGCAACCTTATCTTGATCGGCGGCCATTTTGCCGTGTTGCGTGATGGGAGTTGGTGGCCATTTTGACCACATTGCATCATGGGTAACGCAGTCCGTTACGTCCCGAATTGATGCTGTTTCCTTGATCGGCGGCCATTTTGCCGTGTTGCGTGATGGGAGTTGGTGGCCATTTTGACCACATGAGTTGGTGGCCATTTTGACCACATTGCATCGTGGGTAACGTAGTCCGTTACCGCTTTCTGTCACGTCTGAACTGGCACAACAGTTGTGAGGGACAGCTCATGCAACAACGATATCACAGGCCCCGTCTTGGGTGACCCTCAGGTAGAGAAGCCACTGGAAACAGGACTTAAGACAGCCCAATGCCATTTTTATGCGGGCCCTAGTTCTTGCATAGGCAAGATTATATGTGTTTTATGCTGCTGTCTTGGGTTCTGCAAATGGAGTAAGTAAAAATGTCTGACAAGCATATCCCTTGTCCTCCAGTTGCACACCTGAGAGTTCACCTGAGAACACAAGTTTAATAGTTACATCTACAGAGAAAAAAAAAACCTTGTCAGGATGGTCAAGATGCTTATCGACATGAATTGTGTTTCCTGGTGAGGCCACTTTGCCTTAATGTTGCTGAAGATGCAGTCAGCATCATAGATCATCTAAAGCAAGAAGATGTGTTAAGGCCACGAAATAAAAACACATAATAAATGTATGAAGTTGGCAATCGACCTAACCATAACTCTCTCCTACCTAAATGATACTATGAAAGGATTTTCTTTTAAGAAAATCTTCTTGTGTACCAGAGGGGCGTTTTATCATAATGTGCGTGCAGTCCAGCGCACCAATAAAATTTAGGGAATCCTGTATCAAAAAACAAAGAAAAGAAAAAGTAGTCCATTATATTCTGGCCGGGGAAGGTTATGAAGATGTGCGTATATCCTTTTTATGCCAAATGCACATTTCTGATAACGCAGCAAATAGTGGCTTTGCAAAGATTTTCAATTTCCTGGCCCTGTTTACACAACATTGATCTGTTGAAAACTGGATTTTTTTCCCCCTGCTTCTGATAATACTTTTACTGTAACATACAGGAAATAGGACCCAAGAGTCTGTGGAATGCACCAGATTTTATTTAAGAGGATAAACAAGCGCGGTGCAGGGAGCAAGCAGGTAGCTCTCGGGCTGGGAATCCCCTGTTGCGGGAGCAGTAGCTGTTGAGCGGTCTGCTGGGGACTTTCACTGGAGTGATCCAGTGAAGGTCCGGGAACGGGAACGATGTGCAGAGAACGAGATCCAAAACAGCGGTGCAAAGGGGCAATCTAGAAGGCGGGTCCAGGTCCGATCCAAGGTCCGGTAACTAGCAGGTTCAGAGATACAAGGGGTTAGGCAGGCTTGGTAACTCACGGACAGAGTGGGGATCAGGCTCACAGGTGGGCAATACAAGGCAGAACAGATGCAGAGGTCCAGAGGCAGGTCGGGTTGGATTTCCGGGCGGGCAGAAAGAATCAGATTAGGGATCAGGCAGGCTCGGTGATAGGAGGCAGAATCAGGTCAGGCAATGAGCAGGCAGGCAGAATCAAAAATGCTGGAAAGTACTCACTGGCTGGCTTGAGACGAACTGGCACTGGTAGCTGATCTGAACTAGGTATATATGCAGGTGGAAAGTTGAAGACCAGCCCAGCACCAGTGCCGAGATCGTCACATTTACATGACAATATTCTAATTACAGTCTCCGCTTACGCTGCAGGAGTAGAGACGTGTAAGTGTTGTCATTCCCTTGCCACATCACTGTTTGATTCTATAATCTTTAAAACTTAATATGCATAAACGTTCTCCCTCAAAGCTGCCACAACTAATACATGTTTGAGATGGCAGAGAATAACGTTTTCCTATGGTCAGACAACATGGTTCAGCTGTTGCTTACAGTAACTGTGGCTCCATCTGAATACCCTTAATAGGCAAGTGGGTGGAGCCATGTGGTGCGTGGCTAATGGGAGCCTGCCCATTAAAGCTGACGTTTTGGATAGTTCTCTCACAGGTCCCCAGTGCATTTATTTTTACTAAGGAAGCTGATCGCTCAACTAAAATAAATCATAACTCCTTCAGGGTGCTGGTGAAGATTCTCAGTCAGCCTTGAATTTTTACCCGACTGTCACAGGGTTTAGTTTGTTACAAACTGCAGAGATGTGGTTATGATACAGGATGGTGTCACACATGAAACATCAGGTTTTAATGCGGAAATACATTGTACATTGTTTAAACAACGTATTTCATAAATGTACACTCTTTAACCAACAGACATATGGCATTTGATGTGTAAAGATGTGATTTCATACTAAAATACTTTGTTCTATGAACAGACAGACATTATTATAAAAAAAAAAAAAAAAAAAAGACAGACATTATTATTGAATATGGGGTCGTTTTAATGTGTTTTGAAAAATCAGCCATCTAATGGCAGGATGCTGTAACTACACAGTTTAAAAAATTAACATTCGCTGCAGAAGGCACAGTTTTAGCCACTTCATACATTTTAAATGGAAATACTTCTACTTTTTGACATGATATGCCATTTTTGGCTCTTGAGGGCTTTTACTATAATATTACAGTTTTTTTTTAAAGAACGAACTAATCCGTTTTAATTAAAATGTTTGGAAAACTCTCAGCGTACTTGCAATAAATGTGTTTTTAGGATTTTACCATTTGACTAATATTTAAGAAAATCAACTTTAAACCAGTCTCTGTCTTTATCTTGAGTTTATCTGACAACTTTTGTCAGATGGAATGAGCAGAAATGCACATTGTTTTTATTCTAAATATCCCATAAGCTGTAATTGTCTCCAATATTTTTTTGATTAGTTGTAAACTCTCTTCACTTCAACTACTTTTTAAAACGTTTTTTTTTTTCAAGTAAAATTGTTGCAAACGTTTTTTTTTTTTTTTTTTTTTTTTTTTTTTTTTTTTTTTACGATAATTTATGGCTGGGAGAAATTATATCTACTATTATTTTTTTTTCCTAAAACAAAATAATAAAGTTATTGTCCATATCCTTTCCTAAACGAGAAAAAAATGAATATTTGAATCACTTTAGCTCTCTTTCCCTCCTGAAAGCTACGCCTCCAGCATAACTCATTTTGTACTGTGAACGAGTACAAAAAGAGTATGAAAATCACTATTATTTATTTATTTATTTATTTATTTATTTATTGCTGTACCAGCCAGGAGAGGGACTTCTATAAAATACTAGCAACTGTCTGGTTGCTCACTGGATTTACTACTGCAGTATGAAAATTAACAAGTTTGACCACCATTCTGCTTCTCTACATTGACTGCCATCTTGTGGAAAAAAGAGATATTACATTATTACTCGTGTGCTGGTTTTCGTTCGTATTTTAATTTTCTGCGAGACAAAAATCAAAGAATGGAAATCCAAATAGCCCCAACTGAAACTGAAAGTACACAAAACAGTAATAATGTGATAAAAGCGTAATTATGTACCCCGTAATGTTACTCACCAATGATATGCCGGTTTCCGACCGAAGTGCATTATGGGTGTAATTATTACGAGTAAAAACGTAGAAACAAGACAAATAAAACGTCCAAATCTGTTGTTTCTTATATTTATTGTAGTTTGACTATCTTCCTGAGTAATAGAGTAATGATTCGTATCTCATTCCGGTTAAAACACCGTGAGCCAAACGGAACTGCGTAAGTTAGTCTATAAATAGTTCTGTTTTAACAGGAAGTAGTTGTGTTGTATGAAAGGAGAGAAGGTTAGCACTCCCCTTGACAAGGATGGAATTGGCCCTTGTGGCCTGCAACACATATACGGTTAAGGCATTGCCACCTACTTCGTGGCATCTCTAACCAAGTTTTTTTTATGTATCTCTTATGAATGACACTTTCTCAGTTAACTACACGAATTAGTTAAGCAACAAGCTGCAGTCAGTGATCCTGTTTTCAACGTGTGCTGTAGAAAGGAAGCTCCCCCTTCTGATTTTCCCTTGACTGTTTCCTCTGGATAGAACGGCCATTTTTTTTACGTTTCCTGTTTTCCTGCCATAATGTGGCTCTTCAGGGTCACTAAAATGTTTATACTGAGCTCCCAAACCCTGCCTGCGGATTACTAGCCTTGGGAGGAGATATGTTTCCCTAAAACTACGGCTATATGGTGCTTTAGGGTAGCTAAATGAGTCTCTCTATGGAAAAAGGTTTGAGGTTTCCACAAATTACAATCACATAAAACATAAGAGTGTCTAAGCTTTTCGGAAACACTTTGTAAACTTTTAAACCGAAGGGCTTCCAAAACTAACTTTTAAGAAGCCTAATTTTTTTTCAATATTTTCCTGAAAGAAAATGCAAAATTTCTGTAACTATCTGTGTACTTACGGTGTCATATTTGATCAGGCTTTGTATGCTGGAGAAATGTGCTGTGGATTGCAGGATCTCTTCTTTTTTTTGGTAAATAAAAACAACAGAAGATACTTACTTTTCTTGTTTTATTTAAAATTATATAGAAAATGAGTAGTCACAGTGTAGAGGTATGCAAATAAAGCTGTAAAAAGTATTTTTTTCTCCTTTTTAAAAAAAAAAAAGCAACTAAATATACTTATTTTAAGCAAGACACAATGCAGTACATAAATGCAAATATATATTTATTTTTTGTACAGGTTCCCAAAGTTGAGGCCACCAAACAATCAGTGTTGGGTCTTGAGGATCTCTCCTGAAACTAAGTGACAAATATGGTAACGGTGAACTTTATTCATGTCCCAGCTATTAAAAGAGATAAAAAAGACTTAAAACAATTTACAAATAAATAAAAAACAAGGCATTCTCTGTTGATTGAATGTAAACTCAACCCACGGTTGGACTTTTAGGCCTCTGTTGTTTTGTTGATCAGACGCTGAAAAGTAAAGGAAGCACTGACCTAATGTACTTGGAAGACAGTTGATATATTGCAGTTTAAACAGCACTTAAAAAACCAAGTAAAATCCCCTTAATTTATCAACAAGTTGAAACTGTAAACAACACGTCTTCCTCAGTGAAGCTCCAGTAATGCATTAAAACTTCTGGGCTGATTATACATTTTCTTTAGACTTTGCTGTCGCCATACAGTCCTTCAATAATAAAACAGGAGGCATAGATACAAATAGTACAAAAACAACTTAATATGACAGGAAAAAGCAACAATTGTGTTTTTTTTTTTGTTTTTTTTTCAAAGTTTGGTGGGTTTTTGTTATCATTTTGCACCAACAACAAACTGGTGAGAAAATAGGACCCAATCATCTATTTTGGCCCAGTTGCTGCCTCAGTTAGAGAAAAAACACACCCACTCAAGACTGATGAAATTAAATGGCCATATAATCTGGTAAATAATAAAAACAGCAATGTCTTGATGAGCAGCGGTCACGTCAAGAAGGTGAAACTCCTGGGCTGGGGAGCTGGACGCCAAAGGCTGTGATGAAGACGTTGATGACCACTATGACAAAGACGAAGGCTGTGGTAACGTTCTCCAAGATGTCCAGCTTGTAGTGCATGCTTTCATCATTCAGATTCCACTTCACTGGATAAAAAGAAGAAGCAAAACACTTTATTTGCACGTCAAGTTGCAGCAACCACATTTCCCCACCAGGGGGCAGCACCGTTTCCTTTCATACCTTTGAATTAACCATTTCTGAAGGACTTGATAAAGATTAACATCTGACAGCCCTGCCACCAAGGGAATAATTACCTCACTCCTCCAAAGGGAAAATGTATGCCTCATTAGTCTGTGAAGCCAACATGTGGATCTGTTTTCAGCAGATGGGGAGCATGTGTTTCTACATGCCATTTACTGCTGCCAGCTCCTCTGTGATTATATAAAGCCAACAGTAAACGGAGCTCCACAAAGTGTCAGCAAACACTTCCTGTCCCCCAAAACACGTTTTCTCTGTTAGGATAAGATAAGAAAAGAGCTGGAGAGGAGGAGGCGTTGACAACCGTCCATCCAGAGACGCTAAACTTTCAAACCTCCCATTCTACAGTTATAGCGAGTCAAGATATTCACAGTTTAGAGCAAGCCGAGTCTTTGTCAACGCTTACTGAATCCAGCTCTGTACGTACAACTACAGCTCAATATATTAGGAAATTTTTATACAAATTCAATGTTGTCACTTGTTTTAGATATAGATTTCAAGCTAATATTTATTGTTATTTTGAAAGTAATGATTTACAGAAAATGAGCAGCCAAAGTTTAGTTTCTCACAAAATCAGAAAATGAACGGCTATATAAAAGTGTGTTCATTAATATGCATTTGATACTTGGTTGGGCCTCCTTTTGCATGAATTACTGCATCAATGCGGCGTGGCACAGAGGTGATCAGCCTGTAGTTCTGCTGAGGCGTAATTGAAACCCAGATTGCTTTAATAGCAGCCTTCAGGTCACCTACATTGGTGGTTCTGGTGTCTCTCATTTTCCCCTTGACTTCTCTATGGGGCTGGCTGGCTATAGGAAAAGGTAGCCTGAATAGTTAACCAGCTAGTATCGGCTTACAGGGGATGTGTTACGCAAAATAATTTTTTTTTAGCCCTTAAATACATTTTGTTGTGTACTTTGAGTCTTTAGGAATGCAGAAAATTTGAACATAATCCTTCCAGGTGCTGCGTTGATATCTTTATATTCTATTTGAGTCCTATTTTTAATCCATTTTGGGTTTTTTGAACAATTACATCACAGTATTTTGCTGCAGAGTTGCTAAATGACGCCATAGACTTCTGGTTTATCGGTTTCGCAAATCTGCCTTTTTTTTTTATGTGATTTTGTAGTCTAAGCTCAAGGATGCTGAAGCTACACGCGGATAAGTGAAATTGTTCTGTTGTCGGGTGTATTAACCCACATAACACATTACACCGCCCCTCAGCATAATACAAAAATGGCCGATTGGGATGGAGAGGAATGCTCTGGGACCTGGAAGGGGGCTAAGGTGTAAAGTGCCTCCTTTAGACTTAAAGATGCATTGCACAAGTTGCACACTTTTTCTGTGAAACATTAAGACCTTGGTATTTTAGTCAAATGTATTATACTGTCTTACTGACCCATGGCTAGAGGTGAACTATATTTACTTTACTTTTTTCTCTTGAGAAGATGACCTCTCTGGTTTTCTCTTTTTAAACCCAAGTTCCTTATTAAGTTAATAAGTGACAGATGTTCCAAGTTATGGGCTATATGCAAGATTCACTTCTGTGTGAACATTGGGGAAGAAGAACTGAGAGTATGGATAGCAATCTAAACATCCGTTTAGCCATTTCATCCTGTTGGACTTCTTCTGTTGTTTCAAGTTCAGTAGAACATAATAATGACATGTTTCAGTCTGGAATACAATAATAGAGCTTTTAGCTGTACCAATAATGTATATTAACTGGGCTACGCAGGCTGAAAAGGTGGTGAGCAGTGGCAAGGAAGACGGGAAGGGTTATTTAACACAGAGATAACTAACGCCAATAGTTCTGTTAAATAAAATACTGTGCAAAAATATTTGACACTTGTATTTACAACGTACAGAGGCCTTATTCAGCTCACTTATGCACTGGTTTTAAGCACAAAACTTAAACCACTTTGCATTCAACATTATTTTTTAAAAACACGTGTTTTTAAATAGTCATTCTCATTTTCAGTTTACGAACAGGGGGCTACTGCTCTTTTGTGGCTGAGAAGGCCACAAAAGAGCACATTATTCACAGAGTGGGACGTCGGCTGAGCCACCTGTCCTGTCATGCACCAAAACTGAACACAAGTAGCACAAACCTCGAACCGTGGTTTGTATTTATTTTCATGTATGCGGTATCCTTTTCTAAAGTGATTCTAAGGCTACATTCACACTGCAGCCTGAAGTGACCCAATTCCAATTTTTTTGCCCATATGCGACCTGGATCTGATCTTTTTATGACAGTCTGAACGACACAGATCGGATTTTTTCAAATGCAATCCAGGCCGCTTGGATATGTGGTACTGAATCCGATACGTATCTGATCTTTTCAAATGCGACCTGTGTCTGTACGGCCGGGTCGCATTTATCCGACCTGTACGTCACCGATACTCGACAAACGTCACTATTCTGCGTCCTGCTATGCAGAAGCGGGAAGAAAGACGACACCCATGGCGGACAACAGTGAGGAGAGCAGTCAATGAAGAGAAAGCTCCGGTTAGAAAATAAATTAATGACCGCAAAATGCGCGGCTGCATTATAATCCATGTTTACTTCCGCAAACACTGAGGACGCTTGCTACGTGTGACGTCATCGCGTCCTCGAGTGCGCATGCGGGACACTTAGGTTGAACGCATTCAGTTCACACAGGAGATCACATACAAGTCGCATATATTTGGAAATGTGAACGGATACGCAAAAAAAAATCCGATTTCACAAAAAAAAATCAGAATTAAGCATCAAGGCCTGCAGTGTGAACGTAGCCTAAGTAATTCTTATTAATGCACTTTGTAGTACCAGTGGATGATATTGCTGTCAAGGCCAAATTTAGGGGCCACATCAATTAGTGGAATAAGGTACAATGTGCTGTTCATTTGTGGTACGCACTCTTTTGGGTTTGTCCGTGTTTAGAACAAGTCACACTTTAGTTCGATTTTATTTTAGTAATTTTAGACCAGTTTCAAATGGGGTGGTAGTTGAAAAGCTGTGCTTTATTGCTGTGTCTTCTAAATCGCTCATTTAAGATCCCATGCAAAATATTTATCTGCTAAATATTACAAATCGGGCTCCTTTTTTACATCTGTAGAAGATAATTAGGCCAAAGATTCAATATTATCATTACACCTTACCTTTCTAAACATTAACTTTTCAATCTATTATTTAGATCTTTATTCTACAAGGAATACAGTGTTGAGCAGCCGGCCCCGTTCACCTTAAACCCTTCGTGCTATGTTTGTTGCATCTGAGCCAGCCATTCTGCCCTTGATCTGCCACGTGAATATTTGCATGGATAAACCCCTTGTGGACTCCCAAATTGGAAAAGTACAGGCTGGCAGTTTTCTGTCCTATCACCATCCTCCATCGTTTCCTCTTGCTGTGATTATACATCCAGATGTACCGCCTTGTCAAAACAACCACTTCATGACCGCCACATGACACCAACTCACTGTAGTTTGGTACCAACGAGCCAGGAACAGCTTCATCTATTTGAAGCGTCTGCAGGAGCTGAAAGTGCAGCACCGGAATGGCGTCTACTGATGAAAGGGAGGGTGACGGCATCTCACGTCAGAGAGCTGCAGTATGGTCCACTGGAGAGACCTGCGTTTGGCTTGGCGGCAATTAAGTTTCCCTTCTTGCATTTGTTTTACTTGGAAACTTGAGCTTTTGCTCTGAGTTAGATTACATCCTTGCATCTCTGTTCAGCTACATCCATGTTTATTTCAGTGTTTCACCCTCATCGATAGCTACTATCCAATAAGTCTCATTCAGTCCACCTGTTGCCTTCTCATCACATTCATGCTTCCTGCCTGATATTTACAGATTATTAGTTTTGTTCATGTCATGCCAAGCCAAGACAAGCCAAGCCATCTCTTGCCCATGTCGGTTTGTTGCCACATGGGGTGTTTCTATAGCTTTCCTTTAACAAATATGTTTTTTGTTTGTTGATCTAAAATTAGGGTTTGGCGATACGGCCTAAAAATAAAATTTCAGATTTTTTCAGAATAAATCCCATTTAGGATTTTAATCGATTTCTTTTCTTGAAAAGAGAGAAATAAAACCAGAAACAACATGGAAATCATTCAAATAAACCTTGTTTTTATTTAACACACGCAAAAAACAAAATTAATTTCCCTATTGGGTTTGAAGTGCAAACCTTAATATAAGTCTCTATTGTGATTAATAGCGCAATAACTTGCCTTTCACAAAATTCACATAGCAGCTGCCTGTGCCTGTGAGACAGCGCTGAGGGAATACGAGACCCCACGCAGCTCTAGCAGTTGTCGTGAGACAGTAACAGATTGTTGCTTTCAAGTGACGCTGCTAAAGCGCCAAAAACAAAGAAAGGGGTCTGAAAAGTCCCCAAACATGAGTCACTATGTAGGAAACCCTGGACTGTCATCTCTAGTTTTCCTTCTCTATTGAGAGCAGAGCAGCTCAGCAGCCACCAGTAGCTTCATACACTAGCAGCTTCTCAGCAAGGCAGACAGGAGTTGGTAAATTTTAACGTTTCAAGATATTTCAATTAATTTTAAACTCAGATTATTATTAGAATAAGTGTGCAAACATACAGTAGCTATGCTATATCATATGCTTTATATTGTTTTAACATGTTGTTGAATGGATTCTAAAGGTGTGGCGGCCTTTATTTGGGTGTGGCGGTAAAAAAACGTTTCCTCTTTAGAGTATATTTCCCTAAACATACATTAAACATTACAAGCTTTTACCAAAACAATTTCCCCTTTCAGGACTGATTGTCTTGTTGCTGAAGTGTGCTATACAAATAAGCTTGACTTGACCTAATTACAGTGTTGTTTAGATGGAAATGAGACAACACCCAACTTACCAATAAAGATGAGCATAACTCCCACCAGAACCTGTAAGATGAGAGAGATGCTGATGAGAGTGATGAGGGGAACGTATAAACCGAAGTTAGGTCCTTGATCGAGCACAGCCTTCAGCTGGGAGGCGTTTGCCATCAGCAGAGCAATGTCCAGCATGCTCTCTGCAGCGCTCTTCTTGTTGGCATAATGGTTCATGTTCAGGGGTCTGTGCCGCCGCATGATCCTGCCACCCTGCCGGGAGTCCTGGAAGTGAACAGAAACCCTGACATCAGATTCAGGCCTTCATTTTGTTTTTTACTTCGTTAAAGAACGATCTTTAACAGTAATACACACGGGTTAGTTATCGGTAAAAGGTTTCTGAGCCCCCACCCCCAACTGCAATTCATGTCTGATTTGGCCCACCAGCACCGGTGGTGGATACAGATGGGAACTTTTTATTTTTAATTAGGACAAAATTAATACAGACCAGTTGAAATCATACAGTCGAGAATCTTAGCTGCGACGCAAAGCATTCACCTTTTATTAGCCACACTTTTTACTTTCCCTTTGATTTCAAAGTAAACAGAACCACATCTATCCGACGAGTTTTACCCAAATGCAGACTTTGGTCCTAAATACAGCAAGTCTTTTTTAAAGAAAGACTGAGTAAAATACCCTTGTTACATGAGTTCTGACTAGTTTGTTTAATGAAAATATTGCATTACCACATTCACAACATAATTTTTGGTAGTTTGTTGACCCTCAAATACTTTTGACTTGACAACTTTGGGCCATGTGACATAATTTTGGACAACCTTGCTTTAGACAATAAATATTGGAATTCAACCTCAATGGCATGGGTGTCCAGACTGGTCATGTCAGAAGTACTTAAGGTCTAACAAATATAAACAACCCAGGCCAGGATTCAAACCCAGGACGTTTTGGCACCAAAGCAACAGGGCGACCAACTGCAGCACTGTGCAGCCATATATTCAGATGATTTAAATAAATGAGCTAGAAGCACATTTTGGGGCATGAAGGTCTGCATGTGAGTAAAAGTCGTTGGATAGATGTGGTCTTATTTACTTTAAAATGACAAAAAATAAAAAATAAATAGAAAGTGTGGCTGTTAAAAGATGACAAACTTTGTGTTGTACCTAGCCTAACATTTTCAGTTCTAAGATTTGAATTTTCCAAAAAAGGTTTAAAATGTCTGGAGGGGTGTGGAGTTCCAAGCTTCATAGACCTGCTGGCGAGGCCTCATTAGAGCATAGATCCACATATAGATTCACCTGGAACTGAGTGGCCCAACGATGGAGTGTCGTTAGGCTCATCGTTAGCCTGGCTCACAGGAGGAATGTTGTGGTCACATGTGTGGAGGAGTGAATTGGGGTGAAACTTGGCAGGAATCAAACCTATTGCTGTTTTTGAGAGTTGAAACCTGAGCCCTCTTCCATTGTTTCAAGTTGTTTTTTCTTGCTTTACCTAAATGGCTTCCTTCATTTACTTGAATTGAGAAAGCTTCCTGGATGGAAGCTTCAGAATAGAAGTCCATTTGTTTTACTTTTTTTAAACCTTTTTTGGATTAACTATGACCCAGATGAGAATCTTCACCAACAAAATCTGAACTTGCCTGTAATAGTTTAACTCTGATTAAGAATAAAAAGTCTTCATCTGCATCAACCACCTGTGCTGGTGGGCCAAATCGACATGAACTGCAGTTGGGGAGGGTCGCACAAAATCAGTCTATGGGCCGTGACCGTCTATGGCCCCCTTGGCCACACTTTGGACACCTCGCCTCTATGTTTTCACTTTCACTCTTACTGGTCCAGTTACTTAAGTGGGGGGAATATTACCTTTGACATCATGCTGGAAATTCACACTCATTTGAAACTGGCAGAGATTCTGTTTTCCACAGGAAAACATAACCGGTCAGTTTAAGGAATGTAAGAGCACAAGGTTATCAGCTGACATGGAAAACCTTAAAATGAACCAGATTAATCAACTTCACACACCAAATATTGACGGGTACAAAACCTTTTTGGTACTACCTAAAAACAAGGTTCCTCTTAAAGATGACTAATTGTTTATAGATATGTTTTTAATTAATCTGTAAACGCTATAACTCATTCATGCGTGTTTCTTATGCATTAATTAAGACAAGAGACGAAACTGACCGGTTTCTTGCCAAACAGTGAGCCTAATCTGTTCAGCTATATATTTCATCTAGAGTTGCTTATTTTAAACATTTCAGACTAGGTTACTACCTTGCTCGTCCTTAATTAATGCACAATAAACACTCGTGAATGCGTTATAAAGTGCTCACAGATTAATTAACAACATATCTATAAACTATTAATCAGCCATCTATAAGGGGGGCCTTATTGTAAAGCATTGCCAGTTGTTCTGTTTAATCATCAAGACTTGACGTTACTTTCCTGTTTACATTGAAACCAAGGAAAAAATTTTAAGCGGGGGAAAAAAAAGAGTCCAATAAACTCTATGAACGTCGTAAAAAAAAAAAATCCCAGAATTGAGCACTTTCTAAAGTTTTGTTCATGATGGAAAAATTTAACAGAAGTGAAAGCTATTCTTTCGCTGAAACACACAATATTTATGACCTAGAAGGTCATGAACTTGGCTCAGTGACAGGTCAGACTGAGCTATTTGATGTCACTCAGGGGGTCAGATTTAAAAGAACTGACTCAGATTCTGTGAAATAAGTCAATAAGATATATTTGACAAACACCCCCTGAAGTAGAGAAATCAAAATAATGCGCTGGCCGCATCCAACGCACCTGCATAGTCACACCTACAGCTGGAGCTGTATAAATATCCAATATGGTATTTGATTTGAGTCAGTTCAGCTTGTAGGGTTTTATTTGGGTGGAGTAAAGTTTAGTTGCCTGACAATATCCTCCTTGTGCCCAGCTTGGTAATAGCAGCAGCTGAGGTTGGTCTCAATGTTCTTCTTTTTGCAGCCGCAGCCGCCTGCAAGGCCGCAGGCTTTTAAAAGTGATGCTACTGTGGTAAACCAGCCCAGGGACTAAGTGGATCACTATCTGCCACCAACTATGTTCGCTTTTTCTAAATTCACACCTACTAAACAGGCTTTGATGCTATCGATCAGCGTTCTTATGAATACCTAAGAAACTCTGATTGGAATAAAGAGCTTTATTAGCCTCACGTATTTACCTCAGACCTCTCCACTTCCAGCCTGCAAACAAACCTTTACAGAGACGTCTAATCCTAGCGATCAGCGGTTGCAGAGTACAAACACTCAGCGAGTAAGAACTGCAAGTGTGGCAGCTCAATTTCCTCTCCTTCTATATCATTATTGTTCTGGAGTTCTTATTTTTTTTTCCTGTAAGAATTTCAGCTTTTTGAGTTTTCAGTCCCTTGTGTTGATTTGAAAATAGAAAATACTGAGGTTCAGCATGACTTTGTGGTAGATATATCTACCGTTACAGTTTGAATTTGATTTTAAGCTCGGTTTTCATTCACACCTCAAACTTCTTGTTCATCTTTTTGTGTTTTTAATTAATTTTCTCGAAAGCAGGATCATGTTTAGGCAAGTGCTGACCAGCTAAGCGTAAAACACATTATTTACCCCTGCTATCACTGCAGGAATTCAGGTATCGGTCAGGACCGTCTCCACTCTCTCCCTCTCCTCATCTGTCTAAATTCAATTACCACTTTCTAGCATTAGACTCGCTGTAAGAAGCTGCAGAGAATGAGCTCTTCACGAGAAGAAAAGCCCCCTTTATAATGAAACACGAAAAAACTTCCAGCCATCCAGCATGTGACCTCACATTTCTGTTGCACAATATGACGGGCCAACATGCGACAAGCGGATATTAATGGGTGCCCCTGTCATTGTTTTCAAGCCTGGGTACATCAGCTGCAGTTGCATTGGTGGCATTTTATTTGAATTTCATGAGATACATTTTATTTTATGTGAAAAGTGTTTTTTTTTTTTTTAAATGTTCTTCCTTGTAAACAGCTAAAGCTCAGTCAGAGTGGATGGAGAGTGTCTGTGGGCGAACCTGTGCCCCAGTCTTGCAGTCTCTAATGGGTTTTTATCCGTCTGTCCGTCTATCGTCTACACACACACACACACACACACACACACCTAAAGGCAACTTTGAGAGAGCAGTTAACCTAACAGTGATGCTTTTGGACTGTGGAAGGCGGGGTAACCGGAGAGAAGGACAGAGAAGGACATGCAAGAGGCCGGGACTGGAACCCAGGACCTTTTTGCTCCAAGGCAACAGCGCTACCAACTGGGCCCCCACACAGCCAGACTTTTGTCAATATTGTCTTTTCTTTAGCTCTGTCCGTCTTCCTTTCAGCTCTGACCAGTTTTCCTGTATCTGCAGCAGAGCTGCTTTGCCAATAGCACGACGCTGCCACCAGCATGTGTCACTGTGATGATGATGCCTTCAGTGTTGTGGGTCTTTCATGGTGTTTTCAGTGTTGGCAAAGAAGTTCAATCTTGGTTTCATCTGAGCGGAGCACCTTCCTCTGCATGTTAGCTGTGTTCCCGACACGGTTTATGATAAACTGCAAACAAGATCTAGTATTGCTTTCTTTTAACACCGGCTTTCTTCTCGTTAGGATTTTGCTTAAGTATAACAGGGTCACAAATACAGATGTTTTTTATTTTATTTTTTTTTATGTGCATAATTCCATCCCAGATCCCTATGATATACTCCTGTTTGTTGGTCAATCACCCATAACCCAAATAAAGTTTCTGTTTTTTAAGGTAACAAAATAGGAAAAAAAAAGTTTGAAGAGTTTAAATATGTTCACTAGGTTGTGTAGCTTTCACAGGTGTCATACACATTCTGGACAACTGGCAATCTGATTTCAAAATTTCCCAGGTTTGGTAAACGAAAATAAAGGGGATGGAAAAATAACAGTGTTTACAAACTTTCTCCCACATCTCATTGTCTAAACATGATCTTCTTCCTTCCTTTCCTCACGTCCATCTGGTTTTCCTTGCCTCCTCCTTTCTTCTTAACTCCTTCCCTTCCTTGGGTCCTTCCTTTATCTCATCCATTTTTTTGTTTTCACTCCAACTGTAGACATCTTTATTATCTTAAACAAAGCCTTAGCATTGTTATTTTCAAGGCAACCGGACTGGGTGCTCTGAAAAGAGTTCTTGAAAAGTATGACATTTTTACTCCCTAACAGGGTAAACTCCCTTTGTGAAGAAGAAAACGGAAGGAAGTGAAGCTTAAAGGAAACTATGAGGCAAAGTCAAGTAAAATGTAAAAAAAAAAAAATCCACCACAATTTCCCAAGAAAAGAAATGAAATACGATTATGGATTGATTTTACTTTTTAATACAAAGATATACTAATCCCGACTGGTCCACGGTCAGGATTAGTTTACGCACTTTTTGAACAGAGGTGTTTTTGTTGAAAGTCACGCTTTTCCAGATTTGGGTCAGTGGTTCCGGGATACTGTGGCTGGATCACTGTTTAACTCACTTGATCCCTCTCACAGCGGTGAATGCTCACTGCAGACACAATGCCGTGTCTCATCTGTCACTATGTGCAAACTGACCCGCAGGAGACACACTGCGTGCCTCTAAGCTGCGCCTAAAGCACGAAACTACAGCCAAAAAAAAACAACAAAAAAACATTGGAAACGTTTACAATCCGTATAAAATAATGTAAAAGCAATTAATTAGATTCTATTTCCCATTATGTAAGCACATTCAAAACACTCTAAATGATTCTTGTTTAGTTTTCCAAACATCTAGCAACATGACTGGGCGGATAAAGCATATAAATAAAAAACAACCTTCCCCAGCGTTACGTTTCCTCTGTCAGCAACCTTTATATCCCGTTTCCCTCCTCTGTGGCGCTCACAGAGCAGGATATGAACCGAACCGAACCGAACATTTCTGCTGCCCTGTAACAACAGGCTGCCAGCCTTACCTCCGCCTCGTCGCCTCGGTCAGCATCCCCGTTCATTGCTATTCTCTCGGTGGCCATGTCTCGTCTCTTGTGCCCTTAAAGGAGTGGCCGGTCATGTAGCTTTAAACCGGGTTTCTACTGGGCCGGCGCGGCCGGTGGGTTCTGGCGCAAAGTATCGGTGAGACTATTTATAAAGTGCTCCGCTGCTTTCAGGAAGATGAGAGAGTGCAGTTTGTTGATTACGCCGCCCCTCCACCGCAAATGGGGGTGGCGGTTCCCAGAGAGCTGGAGGCTGCTTGGCAGAAACTAGAAACTCCCGATGATGTTTTTTTTTTGTTTAAAAATTGCTCTCAAGAGAAATGCTGCTGATGTCATGTTTTAGAGGCCGGGCAAAACGTGGATTTTTTTTTATTAGAACCATTACAAAATCATTTAATCTAAGCCTTTGCTGACATCTAGTGTCACAACCCTAGTATTACACATGGGTGTATTTAATGAAGGGCGTAGTACACCTATTAACACAGGGTATTATGTTTCAAGCAGTAACATCTCTCCTAAGCCGCCCCCCCCCCAAAAAAAATAAAAAAATTAAAACTTTGGATATTTAGATTTTATGTTATTTTTCTTATTTTGCTTAAGTACTTAAATTAAAAGAAACACAGTGCAACTTTTTTAATAAATCTTTTTTTTTTTATTCAGGTTTAATCAAATATGGGGCGCTCCATTTGCCAAAGATGGTGGAAGCAGAACACTCACCGCGGTGCAGGAGTCAAAGATGCAGTGGGAAAACATTTGTCAAGTGCATCAAATGTAACGTGTTTCTGTGTGTGTCCAAAGCAAAACCCTGCTTTATGTTATACCACACTCCCTTGGACTGGTTTATTTCCTACTTCTCTGGCCGCACTCAGTTCATTCAACTGAAGACCCTCAAATCCACCTCCTCCCCAGTCACCTCAGACACTCCTGACGTCTTCTGGCAGTGACGTCACGGTGCGGTAAGCCGAGGGCAATCCTCCACGCTTTACAAGCAAATTCAATAGGAATTATAATGCACACCTGTGATCAACAACAATTACTTTGGATTTCTTGAGGACTTTCACCATTGAAATTCACGAGAGCTATTGTTAAAGTGACAATGCCCACCTGCATGGCAGTTGGATGTTGCAATACATCGCGTAAAAGTGAAAAAAACATTAGTTATTTCACATTTCCGATGAAGCAGCCGCAGCAGACAGATTCAACTCACATCGTCCCTTTTTGGTCTCCTTGGCTTAAACTGATATGGCTGTCTTTCGTCAAAAGTCATGTTGCTATCAAGAAAGTCTTCTATATATTCCAAATCACTATCAAACAATGATAAATCCACCGAACTCCCATCGCTGTTGCTAATTAATCCATTACTCTCTGCTTTGCATAGTGCACTGGTTGTTGCCATCTTGGATACATTTTTATTTCTGCGGCTCTAGTGGCTCTCTTTTCCACACAGTAGGCTGACAGGAAGGGGATGGAAGAGGGGGAGAGACATGCGGCAAAGGACCGCGGGTCGGATTCGAAGAGCATTGGGACTTGCTCGACAGCTGATACCGCACCGTGACGTCACAAACTGGGAGGTGGCAGTACTGTTCTTTGACGAACAGGGATGCCTCCAGTAAAGCACATTCAAATGAAAATTACTCTTAATTTTAAAAAAAATTATCATTTATTGAAAAGTATGAAATCGTTTTATATTCAAAGCACTTTCAGAAGTTTGAATTCTGAATATGACCGGACTTTTCCTTTAAAAAGAAAAAGAAAAAAATTGGGGGCTCCCCGGCCGCTTAGTTCACTTGTGCCTCAGGCCGGCCCCGTGCAAGACGCTCAGAAAAAAACAGAAAATAAACAGATGAAACATACATTAAAACGAACTTAAACCTGTCAACACAGTCGACAACTAAAAGGAGAAGCAAAGTGAAAACATGGCACAAAAAATGCAAAGTGACTCAAATGATATGCAAAATGGCTGCAACACATCACCAAACAATAACAAAGAACAACAGCAAGGTGGAAAATAAGAAATATTGACCGGAAATAATTAAAAAGGAGTGCAGATGCTGGATTAAAACATAATCAAATAAAATCGCGACCACAAAAAGCTATAAATAAGCAAACAAAAATATACAAAAATAAGTGGTAGCAAAGTAGCTTCCAACACAAATATGGTATAAGGCCCTTTTGTTGGCCTTAAATCATTCTCCCTTTGGAGGGTTTGTCGCGTCACCAAGAGGGCGGACGGCAGCTGTGCGGTCCACGCACCAGAGGAGGGGAAGGGTGCTGCCCAAAAGCGTGCCGAATAATTGGATACGTGTTGTTGCTAGGGGCGTGGGTTACGTTGCGCAGCCGATTCCTCCCCACGCCTCAGAGGAAGGAAAACGAGAAGGGGAGGAGGAGGAACCTGGGAAGACGAGGCATCATCAGCTGGTCCAGGGATGCGCCGACAGCTGCCTGATCCGACCTGTGCCGCAGTGAGCATAATCTGATAAGCGCTTCTGTCCACCCGCCACGCTGCTGCTGGACGGCACCGAAAGTGCTTGCGGACAATTTGAATGATAAATCGTCCCCAGCTCTCACTTGTCGGAGCTGAATCACGCCAGCCGCTGATTCCTCGGAGTCTGAGAGCGGGATGAGGAAAGGGAGGACTGACCGCTGCGCACTTTCTCTGTCCCGTCATGTGTCTCCGGAGCGGCTGGTGCGTGGCACGGTTTCAACATCCCGGCCTGTAGGCCGGGGAGGATTTGCCTGATCGAGGAGCATATTTTTGCAGAGGGGATCTGAGGCAAAGAGGATGAAACTGATTCAGTGAGCTCCGACCGGCGATGACATCAGGCTGAAGTGTTGCAGTGAGGAGGTTCGTGGGGGGGCGCGGCGTGAGGTAGCGTGGAGCAATGCGTGCATCCTCTGGGGTGGACGCTTTCAGGGGAACGAGCTACGTCCTGGACAAATTCAAGACATCAGGCCATTCATCCTGAGCTGAGCTGGCGAACTGCGTCACTGCGAGTGCAGGTAGGCTGCAAACTCCCCTACATTGCCGGGAGAGGAGCATCTGCTCCTCAGCCCTTCCTGCACCATGTCGCCTGTAGGTGTGTGACAATCTCAGCAGGGATGAATTCAAATGACATTTCCAGCAACGATCCGCCCTTAGGATCCACTTTTTCCTCAGCTCCTAACCTAGACTCGGACATTAACGCAAACGCGTGCAGGCATGTGTATGAGAATGGGGTGGACCACAATGTCAACATCCAGAGCGCAGCGCTCCGCGGGGCCAGCGACCCCAGCTCCTATCCCTCCACAGAGTACCAGGGGCTGGTCCGCCGCAGGTTCATCCGGCGGAGTCTCTGGGTGTCGGATCACGACGAGCAGCCCCCGGACACGTCGGAGGTCGTCAGCAGCAGCCCGGTGGTCAACATCGACCTGCGGACTATAGTGGACCGGAGTCGGACCCGGGCCCTGCTTCCGGAGACCTCCAGCACCGAGAGCCAGGTGGGCCCGAAGGACAGCGCCACGGAAAGCGTGAGCGCCGATGAGGAGCGGGGGGACAGGGGGGAGACGGGGCCCAAGGCGGACGCGGGGCCATCAGACGTTACAGGTAAAGCGGGCAGCGACGAGAACGAAGAGGAGCCCGGGATGAAGGCTGTGTCCACCTCACCAGGAGGGCGCTTCCTGAAGTTTGACATTGAGTTGGGGAGAGGGTCCTTCAAGACCGTCTACAAGGGTCTAGACACGGACACCTGGGTTGAGGTGGCCTGGTGCGAACTTCAGGTGAGTTCAGTCTCCACTAAATAAATAATGCACACAAAATAAACCAAGCTGGTGTGCTTTCAGGCACATATAAAACGAAAAAAAGTTTATTGGAACACTTAAAAAAAGTCTGACAGTATGTGTGTGTGTGTGTATTACACACACACACACACACACACACACACACACACACACACACACACACACACACACACACACACACACACACACACACACACACACATACATACATATATATATATATATATATATATATATATATATATATATATATATAATATAATTTCAGGCAGTTGTGATGATGCTCCATTTACAGCTAAGGATAACACAACATTTAGGATTATAATTTACATCAGACCAATAGATTTCCTTTTTTATATACATAGAAATGTGGCCTGAAGGAGAAGATTGTTTCTTACTGGCTTCAAGGTTGTTATTTCCAAAAGGGACATTGAATCCAATAATTTATTGACTATGCCGCTCTCTGTCCAAATAAACTATTTTAACTACTACCATGATTTCATTTTGTAAAAATGTTACATTTTAACTAATGGGGCCTCCCAGTTTCCCACATTTCTGAGCAAATAGTACAATTTCATTAGTCTTTACTAGTTCCTTTATACTCCCTTCAATGCATTGCACTTTGTTTTAAAACAACAATGGTTTACAATAGTAGTCTTGGTGAATCTTTAAACCCTTTTTTTGTTAAACAGTCCCAACTTTTTGTTGGAATTTAACCTGGAGTTTGACTGGTGCACACTGATGAAGTGGAAGGTGGACCAAAAATGGGTTTGGCAGCAGCTATGGTTTAAAATACAGGGAACACATAATAATAAGGGTTGCATGTAGCTCCACTCTTTCAGACTTCAGACAAATATACTATCAACAATTCATACAATAATTCATCTGAGAGATACAAGAGGACATGTGAAGAATAACATTTATTGTTTGGTACAACTAAACAAGGGTCGGTGACTGTTTTATGAGAATGAGAATTGAGTAGGGATGCTTCAATCAATCAAGTATCGACAGCAACTAGAGAGATCAGTTAATCTAATACTTTTGGTTTGTGAGAGGAAACTGGAGGATCTGGAGAGAACCCACACATACACAGGTAGAACATATGAACTCCATGCAGAAAGACCCCAGGCCAGAGTTTGAACTCAAGACCTTCTTGTTATAAGGACAGTAGGCAAGGCAAGGCAAGGCAAATTTATTTATATAGCACAATTCAGTACAGAGACAATGCAAAGTGCTTTACATGATTAAAGTATAGGAATAAAAGCAAGTAGGGATAGAATGGAGAAACAAAAAGAACATTAAAAACAGTAAAACAGTTCGGGTCGGGTCGCGGGGGTAGCAGCTTCAGTAGGGAGGCCCAGATGTCCCTCTCCCCGGCCACTTGGGCCAGCTCCTCAGGAGGAATCCCAAGGCGTTCCCAGGCCAGCCGAGAGACATAGTCCCTCCAGCGTGTCCTGGGTCTTCCCCTGGGCCTCCTCCTGGTGGGACGTGCCCTGAACACCTCACCAGGGAGGCGTCCAGGAGGCATCCTGACCAGATGCCCGAGCCACCTCAACTGGCTCCTCTCGACGTGGAGGAGCAGCAGCTCCACTCTGAGTCCTCCCCGGATGACTGAGCTCCTCACCCTATCTCTAAGGGAGAGCCCAGACACACTACGGAGAAAACTCATTTCAGCCGCTTGTATCCGGGATCTCGTTCTTTTGGTCACGACCCAAAGCTTGTGACCATAGATGAGGGTAGGAACATAGATCGACTGGTAAATAGAGAGCTTCGCCTTTTGGCTCAGCTCTCTCTTCACCACAACGGATCGGTACAGCGCCCGCTTCACAGCAGACGCTGCACCAATCCGCCTGTCGGTCTCCCGCTCCATCCTCCCCTCATTCGTGAACAAGACCCCAAGATACTTAAACTCTTCCTAGTCCTATAGTAACAGAAGAAAAACTGTGCCACCATTCAAACAGACAGCTGTTTCATTCTTGCATTTCTTTTGAACAAAACAAAAAGTATGTAGAGAGGTATGGGGTTTGTTATTTCCATAGGAGTTCAACAAGTGTGAATTTTGAGGGGAAAAAGTATATTCTAGAACTTTTAATTCTTAATTTTAGAAGTGGTATTCAAACCAATAAACTTTGTGTTTACAATACTAATTTGAAGAAGTGATGGTTTCTCTAAATGGTTATTTTTCTGAATGGACTGTGAAATTAGGAAGTTGGAGCACAAGAAAGCCACAAAAACAACTAAGAATAGATTCCACAAACCACCACTGTGTCTTGACCTAATATGTCCACATGTGACAACCAATGTCAGGGAAAAATGAGACAAGACAACAATTCCTAACCAAGCTCTTGAGGATGATTTTTTTTTAATCAAGAAATTGCTTGGTTTTAGTTTGCTGGTGATTTTTTTTTTATTGTAATCAAAGCTATTACGAACAGTTTATAAAGGAGTTTACAGTTATTAAACAACAACATTGTTCAAAGTGTTTTATGCAAAAGCAAAATGTAAAATCACTTTGACCTGTGAAAATTAGAAGAAAAAAAAAACACTCCTCAAAGATTTGCAAGACTGCTGCAGAAATTATCAGACTGCCAGGTTAGATCTGTGAAATCAACAAACCTTTGCAGTAGTTGACAATGTGGCAGAAATAAATCATTTCCTAATCAATCCAAATCTGGCCTATTGTTACTGTGAAATAGAACAAAAAAGGTTTAACTCAGTTAAAGAAAATGTTAAAATGAGCATTATAATGTACAAATTTAGACAATCCTTTATTGTACTAAATACTATTTCAGATGAGCGTAATTGTCATTGTATATGCTTAAAAAGACGACATTAAATATCTCCCATATACATGATTTGCATGCTCATTGCAATTAAGGAAAAAATAAAATTAACGTATTGACTTGCTCTTTTGTAATGTTTAAGAAACTTTTTAGGCCTTTTCCTTGTAAAAGTTCTGCCATGTCTTAAACCTTTTCTCAGATAATGCAGCTTAGCTGCAGAAGAAAACTAATTAATCGATGAGCAATTAGATCCTTTTTTGGAAAGAGTCCCGGTGATGACAGGATTTTTATGAGAAGAGAATAAGCCTTGCAGCAAAAGCCTTTCAATCACATAGCGTTTTCAGTAACATTATTCACATTACTTTTCAGCTTTGATTATATTATAATTCTTATTCACAACATGCACAAGCAAATCTGGCCTGGGGGCCCCTAGAGAACTGGAATCCACATGGGAGATGTTAGTAAATGCACCAGTGAGCACATATTAAGAAAAATCTTAAAACTATAAAACCCTCAATTTAGCATCCCATCCCGAGTGCTTATTTATATATAAAAAAAGAATGTGAAGTGATCACTGATGCGATTGCTAAGCAAAACACACTTTGTCACATAAACAATTTATTTAGTTTCTTCCGTAACAATAAAACAAGTTTTTTTTAGATGCCAGATGCAAAATATATGCTGTTAAAAAGGGTGGTCTTAACTGGATGTGGACCCCAAAATAAAACTCTTCTTACGGGGCTAAATCTTGGGCCACCTCTGTTCACAGCTGAGTTTTTATATCTATAGAAATGTCTAAGTTATTACGATAAACCCCTTGTTTTTGGCCTCTCTTGTTTTTGTTGTTGCTGTTCTTCCTCTTTTTCTTATTATTACTACTACTGCTGCATAAACTTTATATTGACACATACTAGAGGGTAGAAGAGTAAAAGTCATGTGTGGGAATGGTGCTACTTCAGCCCCTTATCATTAAAAGAGCTAAATGAATCCTGACATTTTCATGTAGATTAGCAAATTTCCTTAAATATTTATCTGACTAGGCTTGGGTTGCATTAAAATAAAATTTTTACAGCACTATGCCCTTGACTACAAAGTATAGTTTTAAAGTATTAACATTCTAGGTAAAAATTGTACAACATGACCTAAATGCTTTTAATCAAAATAGAAGTATATTGTTATTCCTACTGCTATTTTATTCCTACTGATAATTTATTCCTACTGCTAATTTAGCATGCTGACTACTACTGCTATAATAATTTAATATGTATCACTCATTTATAGATACAGTGTGTAAGTAGAATTTTATTCTAGCAGTTTTATTGCTTTAATTGCATCTTGCTGTTCCTCACATGTGTATAAAACAAACCGATGTTGGCGAGTGAATTGTTTTGATATTTGTAACTCATAGCTCGCCTGAAGTTTTAAAACCTTAAGTGATGCACCCTAGGGTTTCTCCTTAGCGACTCCCCATGTTTTTGTGACACCAAATATGTTTAGACAGACAGTTTTCTTTTCTTATAGGCGAATAAAGCTGTAGGAGCCTTCTTTCAGCCAGCTGACTGCCAGTGTGCAACAACAAACAGGAGAGGGGCGCCACTTCTCCGGTCTCTCTTCTGCTTTTATAATCTTTCAGATCTTTAAAAAAATATTTGAAACAGTTGGAACAGTAAAATAGTTTTTTTTTCTGTTTAAGATACCATCATTTCTTCCACCCCCCACCCCATGCCTAGATCTGACATTGTTATTTATAGAAAAATAAGGTTATTAAAAAAACCTGCCACAACCAACTTTTCATTTAGCCATGCAGTGCATATTGTTCCAATGTAAACCTTTCCTGCAGTGACAGCCTGCTGCATCTCTAATCTGTGTATGCGGTAATCTAATGATCAGTTTAGATGCAATCCATGTGCTATACAGATTAGTGTCTGTAGACAGACGTGCAGACAGCGGCTGCCCTTTCAGGACTTAAAATCTATTTTTTTTCTGTCTGTAATGAGGAAGTGTATTACTGCTGTTACAGTGGTGCTTATAAAACATTAGCATGCTCGAACAAAGCTGTAGCAAACATTTTTTTTTCAAGAATAGCTTTAAATCTGCATGTTGCTGAATTATTTAACAGTGGTGTGACTTTTGCTCGTTCATGTGCTGCATTTGTATTGGATTGAGAAACAGTTTGTCATATTAGTGTAATAAAAAGGGGGGAAAGAAAACCAAGACATAAACTTTTATTATCCAGTTAGTACCCCCCCTTGCCCCCCGACAATTTCTTGCAGATCATTTGGTTCACTGCGTCAGGCCCTGGGGAATAATTACCAAAAATGGAAAGCCCACTCAGTCACTTTCAGACAGGCTCTGGAATTAAATCTCTGTTACGCTGTGCTTATCTCACATCTTCTACAGGCGACAGCAACGGTCTAGTTTCCAGGGAGGTGAAGATTTCTGCAGGCAATATATTTGTTAGAAAAATCAATTAGAGCTGAAGCCTAGCTCAGTCCATAGCGAGTGAAGTCATGCTGTGCCATTAATCTGTTATTTGCAAAATACCATATTGTAACATCCATTTAATTCTTTTAAGAATACTACAGGAACTTTGCATTCAAAGTTGTTTTTTTTAATCCTTACTAGGGATTGCAAGTATGCAATGTTTGCACAGGTTTTCAAATTTTGATTAGCTAATCCAAAAAGTAATGAACACAGTTCCTGTATGTGTGTTTGCATCATGCACAATGATCCATATCGTAGCTGTACATGTAGAAAGTGTGTGAGCTGCGTCTGATCAGGTTCTTATGGGAGATCTAGCGATGATTCAACCATTCTGTCCCTGGAGATAAGGCTGTGCCCTTTAGAGCATCATCTCTGCCTCTGTAGCTTAGTCACAAGAAAAAAAACCCTGCTGCAACATAAATGCTTTTCTTTTACTGTCCGTACACGGTGTGCATTTGCAGAAGCTCTGAAAGTGAGTCAGCATAAACCACAGATTTATGAAGATTTGTGAATTAAAACCGAAGACGGGAAAAGCAACACAGGCAACTCGTCTTGATATTCATTTGCTAAATAATGAACAAACATTTGGAGAGGAAGCAGCTTGAACAAAGTGACCAAATCACTTTGTGAAATGCAACAAATCTGCTGCTTTAAGAGGTGCATCTTATACTTGGAGTCTATTATTTTTGCTACTAAACACTAGTTTAAACCCCCCTGGTATTGCTACATAGATATATTTGGAGAGTGTTTCTTGCTGATGTAGCTCCCTGCACCAAAACACAGAGGAGATAAGGGAAGACTGGGTTCAGCCAAGGATAGAAGTTTATATGTACAACGTAATTCAATGTGAACAGTAGGTAATTTTTCATGCTATGTGCATATTCGCATACCTTGCATTCAAATTGAAGTGTGTGTACTATACAGCATGTCCAACAAAGCTTGAATTGTGCAAAATTATCGTTCAGTGCAGCAGCTCTTCTGATGCCACACCCTGCTTATTGTGGACCTGCACCCTGTAAGGCATCTTTACAAAACCGTGTGCAAGCTGCTTAGTAATGAAGATTAGGGGCGACATGCAGTATAGATAAAGCAAGAGCTTCAGTGAGAATTTGAGTCACAAAAGAGTCTTCAGTAGCTGCATAATGTAAGATGCATTAGGCTGTCCAGGTCACAGTGGGCGCTGAGTGAAATCTGATTCCCCCAGTGTCGGTCAATAACCAACACCATGAGTCAGTGAATGAACTCACTGTGCACCCCACTCATTTAAAACAGTAATTTTAACCTCTTTTATCAACTTATACTGCCCTTATAAGAAGAGCTGCATAGAAAATCCAGAAGGCACGTAGAAATGTGTGGCAGCCAGGGATGATGCACTGCTGACTGGAGAGAAACAGTGATGTAGAGGGTGTTTGCTGTCAGCTCTTTTACTATTTATACAACAGTTCAGGGAAGGCAGGGGGTCAAAATATTGATCCAGTCGAAAAAGATTCGAAGAGGCACGCAGAAAATTAAAGTTTTCCCATTTTTGAGGGTGGATGCACTCACTGCATCAAAGCCGCATTGATGCCTTTGAGCTTTGGGGTTATAAAGAGTTATCTTGTTTATTAGCCATGACAAATGCGACTGTGTCTGTTTTACAGCTTCAAACAACACAACGGGGGTTTTACTCATCCGTCCTGTGAATCCCTGTTGATTCCACTTGTGGGTGTTCTGAGCTGTTTGGCATCTTGCGTGTTTTATAAACAATGTTAAAAAAGAGAGTAAATGGGTCAGACCCCCATGCTTAGATGCCTTAGAATGCCAAAGCTGTGTTCACTTTAAACACGAGCTACAGGCAGTCCTGGAGGAGCACCCCTCCTATAGCAAACTCACCGCTTCAATCAGGTTAAAAGTTATTATGGTTCTTCTGTTAAATCTATAAGCAAGGCTTTTCTCATATATCCAACACCTACTAACCTTGATATCTCTAACTATAGTAAGCAATAATTGCACATATAGCGTAACTAATTCAAATACCATGAAATAATTCATTTATTTCAGTTATTCAATTCAAAAAGTAAAACTCCTATGTCACATAGATTCCTTACATGTAGACATATATATTTCTGGGGTTGATTTTAGTTAGCTTTGTTGATTTTGGCTCACAGCTCATAAAAACTCAGAGTTCAGTTTCTCAAGAACTTTGAACGTCACAAAGAACGCCCAAAACAAAACAAGAAAAGTAGTACAGAAATGTGCTTCTAATTATTCAGTATGTTCCAGGTAATTGGCCAGGGCTATTTTTGCGCTAATTATTGCATCAGTGCAGCTTGGCATGGGAGTGATCAGCATGTAGCTCCTCTGAGCTGTTCCAGAAGCCCAGGTTGCTTTAACAGTAGCCATCAGCTCCTCTGCATTGATGTGTCATCTTCCTCATCTCAGCAGAAGGACGCATGTTGTCCTAATGTGTGGCTGTGCTGACTGACTAATGTGTGCTCCTATACTGAACTGTGCTGTCCTATTTCTTAGCCAATTTAAGACACTTCTGCCTTCTTCTCTGGTTTAGGAAGGGCTTCACACAAGTAATAGAAAGAGCTGGAGCCAGTGTCCTGGTTATGTCTGTCTGCAGTGGCTGTTGAAGCTCTGGCTCCAGCCCCAGTCAACAACTTTTCAATCTATCCCACACTCTTGAACAAGCTTCTTAAGCAATGGCCGCTTTTCGCTTTGGTACCCTCTTTGTGTTGGATGTTAGTCAATGATCTAGCTCAGAAGTGCCTAACTCCATTCCTCGAGAACTACTATCCTGCAGCTTTTAGATGTATTCCTGCTCCAACATACCAGATCAAATGGTTGAATTCCCTTATCAGCATCCAGTCATCTCTTCAGAGACCTGGTTATGAACCATTTATTTGATTAAGGTGTGTTAGAGAAGTGATGCATCCAAAAGATGCAGGATGGTAGCTTTCAAGAACTGGACTTGGGCACCCTCATGTTGATCCTAACCAATTGCACTTATATGATATTTATATTTTCTTAGAATCAGATTTATTCTGGGTTTCATTATCTGTTTAAATCATCAACAGTGATTGAAATAAACATTTTGAATATTTGACTCTGCTATGTCCAAATATATATAATGTATGATTTCCACTTTTTAAGTTAGATTACTGGTATAAATTATTATTTTTGCAATTATATTCTAATCTATTGATGCATTAGTACCCCAACAGGGATAAAAATGGATGGATGGATGGATGGATGATGTATTAGTATAAAACATGAAAATAACAATAATATAACTTTTTTTCCCTTTTCCCGCAGGAAAGGAAACTATCCAAAGTTGAGAGGCAGCGGTTCAAAGAGGAGGCTGAGATGCTGAAGGCTTTGCAGCACCCCAACATTGTGCGATTCTATGATTTCTGGGAATCACCAGTAAAAGGGAAGAAGTGCATCGTTCTTGTGACAGAGCTAATGACCTCGGGGACACTGAAGACGTAAGCGTCTGTGTGAAAATTATAGATTATTGACTTTTAAAACCTATTTAAATGTACATTGCATGCTTGCACACACAGCATGTCACTCAACCCATGGATAACAAAACTGCAAGATGTGCTCATAAAACTGTTCAAGAAATGATCAAAAAGTAAATGAATCCAACATAGAGTAAAGAAAAATTGACACAAATTTTTTTTACTTTTACACATTTAAGCAACACTGTTTTGTCCATTAAAGATTTATTGAACAGATTCAAACAGCCTTGATGAAATTTAAATCTTTTACTTTTCACTCACTTTGTCACTGTGCATTTATCCTGTTGCAGATATCTAAAGCGCTTTAAAGTCATGAAGCCCAAAATTCTGAGAAGGTGGTGTCGACAGATTCTGAAAGGCCTCCACTTCCTCCACACAAGGACTCCTCCCATCATCCACAGAGATCTCAAGTGTGACAACATCTTCATCACTGGTCCAACTGGCTCTGTCAAAATAGGAGACCTTGGTCTAGCGACACTGAAGAGGGCATCGTTTGCCAAAAGTGTTATTGGTTAGTTGTTGACAAATTATTCACTTAAAAGAATGTTACTAATTTAGTCCTGCTTTTCTCAGTTTGTATTTATGTTGTTTTGGAGGCTGTGGATAAAATCCGCTGGTGAATGCAGTCCTAACCTTTCAATAGAACAGTTTCTAACATGTCCTCATTGGTGACAAAACAAAAAGTAAAGAGTTAGATGTTGCAACAAGAAATTTGTCATTTGTTAAACATGTCATGAAGCAAAAAAAATTTTTTTTATTCAGAAGGACATTTATTAAGTGATATCTTCTATCAGATGTTAAAAAATCAAATAACGTTTTAAAGGGTGCAGCAGCTGTCACATCTTTTAATGTTGAAGCTGCAAGGAGAGCTTGCCTAAGAAATCAGCTAAACGTGTCTGTGTTCAGTCTGCATCCGACAAACTGTTACCGTGGCCGATGGACGAGGGTAGTCTTATGTTTAATTTTGATATTCACCACAGCCTCAGGTTATATGGGGGAAGATTAGCTGCCAGCGCCTCTTGTATATCCAGCTGGTTCCAGATGTGCTCCTATAGAGCAGGTCAAAAGCAAAAAAAACAACACATCAGTCTGTGCCCGCAGGCGTACGTGTGTGTACACAAAACCCAGACCCTTGAGAGGATCCCATGACAGTTTGATTGTGGTGGGTATTGTGCCTGCTACCCTTCGTCCCCTAAATGTGGAAGAGCCAATGCATATCAACAGCAAGCTGTTATGAGTAATTACTTCCTGGAAGAAGGTTATCCTATTGTAATGGGTCTTTTCCAGGAAGGTAGAGCTTCAATGTGAACCAAGACAGGACAGAATGCCTTGTTAAATGCTGCAAAGCTGTAGCCCCTACCAGTCACCTAATCTCCAACTGTGCATTATGCTTTTTAAGGTACTGGGTGGAATGTAAAACCTTGCTCTCAATTAACAACACAATGACACTAACATAAATTAAAATATGTAAAAAATATATTTTTATATCCTTCCAACAAAATTATGCAGACCTGCAAATTAAATGTATAATAGTTACATTAATAGAGAATATGATTATGATATGATATAACAGAAAAAAACTGTATGTTGATGTTTCTTTTAATTTGTCACTTGCTCATACATCTAGAACATAACAGAGCTGTGTTGTGATCCATTCAATGTGAGAGCTTTAGAGTTGGAATGGACTGTATATTTATATAGATGTAGATACAAAACACTACTAGCACCAGCATACCCTCAAACAAATATGTGAAATATTGAGAGCATTTCTATACAAGTATTCACATGGCTATTGCTCGCTTACAGATACAATCTGCTTTAAACTCCAAATTGCTTTAAAGTTTACTGATAAATATTTTTGCCCACTGATTATAGTTTTGCTTTCTACAATTCTATTTGCTTTTGGTCTTGTTTAAAAGAAATCAACAAGATGTGAGCGATCAACATGAATACCTTCAAAATGAGTGTGCACACCTGACCTGATGCTCTCTCTTACATAATTTCTCCAGGTACTCCAGAGTTTATGGCACCAGAGATGTATGAGGAACACTATGATGAAGCAGTGGATGTCTATGCTTTTGGAATGTGTATGTTGGAGATGGCCACCTCAGAGTATCCGTACTCAGAGTGTCAGAATGCTGCCCAGATCTACCGCAAAGTTACAAGTGTAAGTTCTTGTTTGGAGATGTGATTACTAACCTGTTTTATCATAACAATCTTAATAGTTTTTCTTGTTGGCATTTGACCTGACTGATAGAGCAGAATAGTACATTGCCTTTACTGTACATAATAATTATGCATTAAGAAAGTTTTATCATTCTCTAAAATTGTTCTCATGGTGGTCTCATGTCCACCAGAAATGAGCCTGAAGCATGAATCCTTCTATTTAATCAGGAAACAATCTTATTGCATTACTTTACAGAATTACCAGGAGGATTGCCATTTATTGGAGTAGGCCACTTCTAGAATCCATAATTATCATATTAGTAATCTCACTGTTACAGTTAAGTGTTTAATTGAAAAAGAATAAGAAACAAAACACAAACAAACAAGGAAACTGTTTAAAGAGAAAGTCTTCAGGGAATCCTGAACGAACATTTTATACTTGATGTAAGGTAAAACCTAATCAAAAGTCTGGCCATTATCTCCTTCTCTCTCTGTCTGAAATGTAAACACATTTTGAGTTCCAGATAACTGACCTAACTAGGAATGCAAGTTATCAATTAATGAGTTTATCTAAAGTTGATAGATGTTATTGATCGACTAATGATTAATCGATATAGCGGCCATTTTCTAAAAAAAACAAAAACTAGTTTTCTATTGTATAAAGAGTGTCTTTCCATAACATAAAGGACTATTTCGTTTACAATGTGCGCATAATTTAAAAAGAGGCACGTTTTATATATATATATATATATATATATATATATATATATATATATATATATATATATATATATATATATATATATATATGTATAGCACATCAGTAAGTTTTGGTTGAGAAGTTGACGCTACTCTGCCATGCAGCACGGCTGAATGGCTAGATTTAGGTGGTAACTTAAGGAGCTTGTTCAGCGTTTATATTTAAAAACAGAACCACATAAAGTGCATTTTGCAACCTTGTCATCATTAAACAGTGTAAAATGATTCCGCACCGAAATCTGTTGGGACCGTTTCATGTTCCTGGAATGCCTCCGCCATCATTATTTATTTTACAACTATTGTTGTCTGTTGAGGATGAGCAGCGTCGCCCTCTTTTGGCCACACTACAACACAGAAATCAGTTAATCAGGTGGAACAAACTTTAATCTAATACACAATTAGCCGACAATTAATCGGAAGTCAATTGTTGGGTTGCATCCCTAGACCTAACTTTATAGAAACGTTTTAGAGATGGAAAATTCTCATCTTTGCCACAATAAATCTGACAAGAGGGCTCCTTGGTTTGGTCCTAAATCAAACTGTGGTTATCTCTCTGGAAAGCAAATTTGCACCTCAGCGGATGAAGGTCCCACACCTATCTCTGATGTTGCAGACAGAGAATAATTCAACAGACTGCCCTTGTCTGAGAAGGTCACCCTCAGACTGGCTGGCTGTTCCTCTCTTGGCGCAGACCTCTGATGGTCTCTATGATTTCCTCAATTGGACATCAGAACCGAACCTTAAACAGTAAGAAAACTAATCTTGCGAGGAATTCTTGAATTTGTCTCTAAAACAAGTTTAGAAAGGAACAAAAAAGAAATCAAAATTCAACAAAATTCAGTTTATTTATATAGTGCCAATTTACTACAAATATTGTCCCGAGGCAGATAGATTCCAGTTTGAACTGTTAGTACTTTAAAGGAGATTAGATGGACAAACAAAAACAAAAGTTCCCTGTGAATAAAAACATTCCTGCTGAATCTATGGATGGATCGAGCCCAAGATAGAATCTGCTGAGACCGAACTTCTATGACGGTTCTGTGTTTCTTTCGGTCGTTCAGTTTATCACTTTCCAACAAATTCAAAACTGAATCCTTGCAGAAACTATCCCAATCGTCATGTTATCAGGTGTAGACCACAGAGAAATTTAGTAAATGTGTGTTCGTGGCACATTGCCCATCCATCACCAAAATGCAATGTGGTGTTTTTTCCCGGTCTATTGTTTTAGTTTTCAGAGATAGTTCTGAAACACTAGAAAACTAATTTCAGATATAGACATGCACCGAAATATTAAGAGCAGAAACCCAAGAATGCATACATTTTGTAAAGGTAGAGTCGGGTTTTTTTCCTGAAATGTGACTAAGTCCCTTTTTGAATGACTGCACATGTGCAAGACAAATGCTCTACTGCTGCTCAGGGGGATTGCGAAGAAAAATCTCTCAAATCAACTCTATTCTAATTTCTTTCTACTGAGCCCTTCCTCTTCTTCTCATGAACATGTACGTGGTTTGCTTTTTGTGACTATCAGCCATTTTCAAGGTATGCAGTGAGGGCAGCAGAGCTACAATGATACATAAACCAGATATGTAAACACTGGAAGTGCACATGCACAGCCTGCAAGTGGATTCTAGCAAGGAATGTGAATGCACATTGGTGTTACATGAGCGAGTAATCAATACACAAGGTATTGACTACTCTAAGGAAGGAAGGACCGTTTCACCCAATATAACAAGAAGTGTTTCTGAACTATAGCTTTAAGCTACAAAGTACAAAACAAGCTGATCTTACTTTCGCATGTATTTGCAGCCATTTCAACAGTTTTGATCATAACAAGATAGCAAGGGGATAGCAGATTATCTTGCAAGGTTTTCATATTTGTTGTAAGATTATTTTTGCTCAATCATTCATCAATGCCATGACTGATGCACTCTTGCAAAAGTCTCATAAGTACATGTAAAGAGTCAGATTTCAAGGTGCCCATAATGGTAAACCTAGAAATGTCTAAAATAGTATGGTTTTGTGTTTGGTAACTAGCATTTTCCATTGCACCAAAGCAAGTAAGCCTTTTATGCCAAATTAATAGATTTAGATTTCAGTCTCCACTTGCAAGTAGATCTTTTACATCCTGATTTTAGTGTCTCTTTAAACCGTAAACTGAAGACATCTGGGGTAAGCTGCGTCTTTGAAAGTTTTTTTGACATTGTAGACTGAAATTGCTCCAAGTCATGGTCGACAGTAATTTCTCCTGTTATAAACCTGTTTGCTAGTTAGTTAAGACATGTTGGTTTGCTTTTCAGGGGGTGAAACCTGCCAGCTACGGCAAAGTCAGTGACCCAGAAATCAAGGAAATTATTGGGGAATGTATCTGCCACAGATGGGAGGAAAGGTAAGCTCCCTATTACCTTTGACTCAGTCTAAGGCACATTCCTTATGCAGGCAGTGGGGGCCGACCCGTATGTTCGTGTTGCATTTTGTTTCTGCTCTGGCGCTGTGACGTTAATGCCCTTATTTGGGTCTGATCTTACTAAGGAGCATGCGTTGGCACTGTAAAGATCTGTTGTGTAGAGCGGTAATTGATGTTTGTGTATTTTTGCCAGGTACTCTATCAAGGACCTCCTGAATCATGCATATTTTGCAGAAGACACAGGAGTCAGGGTTGAGCTAAATGAGGAGGACGATGGAAAAAAATCTACCATTGCTTTAAAGTTGTGGGTTGAAGATGCTAAAAAGCTAAAGGGGAAGTATAAGGACACTGGTGCCATTGAGTTTACCTTCGATTTGCAGAACGAAGTCCCAGAAGTAGTTGCTCAAGAAATGGTAAAAGAGCTGATATTTAGTAATTTCCTTTACAAATACATACAGAAGGGCTGTGCTTTGTATGGCTCACGACACAAGTATATTTATATTTAGTGTATACAGCATCCTTTATGTTTTTCATTTGAGCTTTAACAAGTGTCTCGCCTATTTCTTGTAGGTGGAGTCGGGATTTTTCTTGGAATGCGATGCAAAGATTGTAGGGAAGTCTATCAGAGACCGTGTGGCTCTAATAAAATGGAGAAGGGTTAGGACTGGTTCACCAAATGGAAATAGTGAAGTGAAGAAGTTGCAGCAGAACCTTTTGCAGGTCCCTGGTACTGGTCCACCGGAGGAAACCATATTCACCACTGCTGACTGTGAGGACCAAGAAACTCTGATCTGCACGGTTCCTGTCATCACATCTGCCACATGTAAGCAAGCAAAAAGAAAACTACACCTCCAGAGCCCTTAAAGAAAATATTAAGACCCCTTGAACTTGTTCACATTTTATCATGTGATCACACCTATGATCTTCAATATTCTTTACTTTTGCTGTTTATATGACAGGCCAACACAAACTGGTGTGTGGTCTTGAAATTGAGGAAAAGGGACAAACAACTTTTAATCTTTTCAATCTATAGCATTTGCCATAGGTTTGTGATTGAATTTAGATCTGGACATTGACAAGGAAATTCTGACACACAAATCCCCTTTTTTATAATACAATTTAATTTGCTCCTCCAGCTGTGTGTTTAGAGTCGTTGTCTAGTGAAATCTGAACCTCTGCTCCAGCTTTAAGTCTTTCAGAGCAACTAACAAGTTTTACTTCCTAGATTGTCCAGTATTTAGCTCCATCCATCTTCTCTGATCAACTTCCCTGGACACAATGAAAACCCTTTCCACAATATCATGTTCAGAATCAGAATCAGAAATACTTTAATAATCCCTGAGGGAAATTATTTTCGTTACACGCTCCAGATATACAAACAACATATCTATATCTATATCTATATCTATATCTATCTATCTATCTATCTATCTATATATATATATATATATATATATATATATATATATATATATATATATATATATATATATATATATATATATATATATATATATATATTCAATATTCCATACAAATAATATAGATATATAAATATATATTCAATATTCCATACAAATAATATAGATATATAAATATATATGTTGCATGATATAGTTCTGTGTGTTTTGCATGAAGTTAAAAGGTCAGGTTTGGTGTCAGCCTAACACAGCACGTCTCTATCCACGTTTGATTTGAAGATTCACATAGCCTGGAATTAAACTGAATGTCTGAAAATGACCAAACTAAAGGACCAGTGAAACCAAATTAAAGCAATTAGATGCCATGACCCAGACTTTAAACTCCAATTACAGCCTCATTCTGCCCTTTATTACAATTTGATCGTTCTACAGAGGCTTTTTATGGTGAATTACACTGTTTCATTCTCTATGTTGTTACAGCTGATAGTGGAGTGAACTCCAATATGCAATTAGACGAACTAAGCAATCAGCAGAATGGCCCCTACCAGTCACTTCCAGAACCCATTTCTACTGCACAGATGCTCTACAGTTGTCCCTCACAAGCCGACTCCCACCAAGGACCCTACCAGCAACAACAAGAAAGCAACCAACAACCAAACACACAGCTACACCAAGGAGCCTACCAGCAAACCACAGCAGGTCAGCTGCAGCCTGTGGCCTTCCAACAGTCTGCAGCACAAATGCATCAGGGGCTTTATCAGTGTCAAACTGTGAGTACTTGCCGTTATATCTTTACTATATGTCCTGTTAAGAGCTATTTTCATGAAAAACCTAATATTTCTTCTGTTCTCGACTGATTCCTCATCAGCGTCACTACAGTGATCCTTTTGTATGTCACAAGAACCCGCTCACCATTGAGAGCACAGCATATCTTAGGCGTGGCAGTGCCCCCACGGTTGAGATGTTACGGTGCAGGACGCACTCCCTCTCTAAAACAAAGAATCAAAGTCCGTTGCAGGATCTGTCTTCTTCCGACGGCTCACAGAGTCAAGTGCATGCTGCAGTCCACCTATCCTCAATCGGTGCCCAGAATACCTCATTAATATCATCTCCTTTGTTGCCTCCGCATCAGCTCGTTCCCTGTGACTCAGCAGGTCATTCGAATTCACCTCACCCTCCCCTGAATTTACAGCCTCTCTCAGCACACCGTCTTAGCGTGCCACGCAGCCCACAGCATCGTCACCACCACCACCATCAGTGCAAAGCTTGCATGTCTCTCCTCTTTAAGGACAAGACGGAAGGAGACGGATATCTGGGGCACGTGCACCGACGCACTTCCAGCACATCCATGTCAGACGCATCCACGTCTTTTCATTTGCTAAGGTCTTCGCAGGCCACTTTACCTCATGTCTTGGGCTCACCCGCCACAGCGTTACAAAACAGCGAGCCAAGCAAGGCCACTTCATCTTCACATCATTCCACACTCGTGTTTCCACCCGGTTTATATGAAGGTGGGGAACTCACCCTTCTCAACTACTGTCTCCATCACATAGTCAGTCGCAGGACCAGCTCTCCCACCCTCCCTGACAGAGGAGGTGGAAATCACCCAATCCACAGCCACACCGGGGAGACTAATTCCCCTGTAATTGAACATAAAGGCAAAAGTCAGAGCCTGGAAGCGCCTCTTCCAAACTTTGATGAGAACGTCGTGCTGTCATCACTTTGCAGCCAAGGCAGAGCAGATCACCTGGTATGTCAGAGAAGGAGGCTCTATGTAGGCTGAATCCAACATAGCCGCGCCCGTCAGTATCCTTCCTGATTCCACCAGCAGCTTTGGTCCTTCTAACAACCAGTTTTCTGCTTCTGCTTAATCCACAGCAATAACTCAGTTCCTCGGTCCTCTTACTGTTCGGTTAACCAGTGTTGCAACTTCCCTTTCTTAATGTAACTTCCCATAATATACATGCAATATGCCCATCCCCTAAAAAAAAAACATCCTTTAGTTTCACGCTGTTGACAGCTGCTGCTCAGACACACTAAATCTCTTTCGTGATGTCTGGTACCAGATAGAAAAAAAAAAATCACAGCTCTGAACAAGTGCCATTAAATGTGGTCTCTCGATTGTATTTCTGACAGACGGTTTCTGCTCCAGCCACACCAGTGCCCCCCGTGCAGCAGAGCAGCCAGGCATCACAGAGTTTCCCAGCCTCGGGCCCAACTGCGCAGACACAGCTGACCGTCCAGTCCAACCAGGACCAGGTACACCACTCAGAAAAACCCTGAACTGCCACTGGGCACATCTAAATAGAGAGACAGATGAAAAATATGCCATTCAGTAGAAGCAATATGTGATATACCAACTGGCCACAATAATATTACTAATCACACAATATTAAAGATATTTTATCTATCTCTGCGCCTCCAGGATCACTCTGATCAGTCAATAGACCAACAAACAGCGGCAATTTGCAAGGATATCATTAGATCTGTATCGTAGGAGTCTGAACACCGGATGAACATTTTAAGCTCCTTTCAGATCATATTTTCAATCAGTCTGTGATCAACACGTTCTCTGTACACATGGGTACCTCTGTGAATACCTCACAGAGGTGCACACTGCTAAAAAAGCTGATATTCAGTGCAGTTGGCTTTGATTAACTACAAAACATGTAGCAACCAAGGTTTAGCTTTAAATAGTGCATGCGTAATATGGATAAAAATACGAAAATGTGCTGTCCCTTTCGCTGTACAGCTCCCTGTTGTTGCGTATGTACTCTGTGTGCACCGGTCTGTATGAAAAAAAAAAAAACAACAACTTTATTTATGTGTTCTGTGCTTGTTTCCCATTTGTCTCCTCTCCCTGTAGTGTCATCTCCAACCAGCTGCCGTCCCATCTCAGGTAGACTAGCACACTGCAAAAACACACAGGATAACAGTTTTAAAATTAGCTGGCCTGGTAGCTCACCTGTTTCAGCGTGGCACATTTCAGACGTTAGCGCTTGTTGGAAAACAAAAACTTTAGGAAATGCTTGTTTTTAACAAAATTACCAGTTCCACAGGTATAGCATTAATAAAATAAATAAATAAACGTAACTGAAGCATTTTTGAAACACATGTTTAAAGTTGATGTCTACGTTGAGGTTGTTTTTATAGCTAATTTATGGCTTTCTGCTTACCAAGTGTCTGACTATAATGTCACATATATGGTTATTTCTTCTGCACACGCTTCAAAATGTGAAACGCCAGAGGTAGATAGGAGGTAGATACAAGGAGGTAGATCAGAGTTTATCTTAATAGGTCAGGAAATTTTAACACTAAAATAACCACCTGGATAAACTTTCCCATATGTATGTACAGCTCTACAGTACAATAATTAAACAATAATTGGTACAATATTACTTATTAAACAATAATTAAATCAGGGGTGTCCAAAGTGCTGCAGGGTGGCCATTTGGCCTGAGTCTTCAATTCAAGAATGGATTAGGGACAGAGTTTATTTACCGACAAATTAAAATGTTCTTAAAATAGAAAATGTTATGTACAACACAATATAATGCATCTTTTATAACTCTTTTTGCTTTCACTTTAATTTCTAGTGAATAGGAGCAAAAACATTCAATGATTCTTTGTTATTATTACAAAGCTCCATTTATTAATCTCATCTAAATACAGCAAGGGTGTTCAAAATACAAGTCACTCGTTTCCGTTGCAAAGAACAAACTGAAAAAGCTCTTCCTATGTCAAGAAAATTTTAAATAATTTCACTAAAATGTAGGAAATTATATAATTTTCTTTTAATAATTCAAGCATCTGAGATTCTCTTTATGTATTTTGGATCTACAGGGATTTCATCAATAACATACATACTTTGTTTTCTTTATTTGAGTAGTAAGGTATTAGTAAATGGTTAGTTGTTGGGCATTTAACAATAAAGCAATTCTCAGGAAAATTTGTTTTGCAGTTTTAGCTGCAAAAAAGAAAAGAAAAGTGGTAATAAGTACTTTCACCTTGACGATTCTGGCCACTCAGGCAAAGACTTTGGACACCTCTGAATTAAATACTTGGACCAAACTGGAACTTTGACAGACAAGGATTCAAGTTTCAAGTTTATCTTGCAACCACACGCAGTGAAGGAGGGTGGTCACTAAGGGATAAAAAAAATCTCCCAGGCTCACATTTAGAGAACTGAAGTTTTGTCAGTGAGATCATGCTGCAATGAATCCAATTTTAAGCTTTTTACACATCTTAAACCATCTATATGTATAACTGTACATGTATATGTATATTGACACATTGTTAGAACTGTAATGTATTTCTGACCTCTATACATGCAATAAGCTGTAAAGCTCACCTGAGTAATACCGATTCTTCTAATTCTTTCCTGAACAACGTGAGGTTTCCTAAAAGGAAAAAAAAAACATTTCTATGGACAGTATTTTGACAACAAACCCTAAGACATTGAAAATGAGCTTGAATTTCTAATTAAAAAAAACATTTATAAATGAAGAGAAAACCGTATTTGATTTGCTCCCTTAGCTGTTTTCTGCTGACCAGCCTTCATCACATCTGAGTCCTCCTGACACCTCTGGCAGTTTTCCACCCTGCAGCGCTCCTCCCCCTCACCTGCCCCTGCCCATCAGCACACAGGTGTGTTGTGGTAGAATTAGAGACGCAAGAACAAACCGGGGAAAAACAGAAAACTATATCGTAACCCGCATACACATAACATTGCAGCAGTGCAGTAGAACCCAAACGACCTGTGTGAATGTTGTATGTACCGACTCGCTGTCTTTGTTCATTTGATTTCATGTTCCCTTTTTCTTTCCCAGTTTCCCTCTCCATATCCTGTCGCTCACATGCCCACTCCCTTTTCTCTGTCGTCCACATACAGCAGCAGCGACGCTGCTTTGTATACCTCTTACTACTCACCTTCACGCCACCTTCCCTCCCTTCCTCTCACCCCCCACACAGCCCTGATGTGTATACCTTCCCTTGGCACCCCTCAGACCCCTATGTTAACTCCTCAAAATGTGCCCAGTTTTCCACTCCTCTTTCCTTATCTGGGAATAGCCAAGTCCCCTGGGTTGCCACAGAGCCAGGGTGGCACGCCCACATCTCAACACCACACTAGTAGCCTCCATTCCACCCATCCCTTAACTTTCTCTCAGGTACAATCCACCCCATTCCCTGCCCCCCACCCTGAGCAGGAACTGGCTGACCAGTCTGTCCAGGTGAATATTTGACTCCGTTCTCAGTGTAATGGCTCGGTCTTGAGAAATCCGTAACACTAAGGCGGTGTCTGTACTGTCGGCTGTAATGCATGCAGGACATGCCTTTGGATATTCAGAAGAAAGCTATTTAAATGATTGTCCATTTCCCTAACTATGATGTTATTTGTTCATCTCATAGGTGACTGCTCCTCATGGGACTCTGGGAGATGTGCAGATTTTGGAAACATCCCCCTCTGCCTTGCCCACTGGACAGACTGCAGTCTGGGGAAGCAGAATAGATACAGATACTTCTGCAGCTTCTCCAGTCCCGGCTACCACCTCAATTTCTGTCTCAGCTGCAGCTCAGTTTGAAGCTAAAGCCCCTGTGCGAAGTCAAGCTCCAGGCCCGGGGTCAGCTCAGGCTGCGGCAGCACCTCAGACTCCAACACAGGCTCTAAAAGCAACACAAACTACGGCCTCAGAGCAACTTCAAGCACCGGTATCTGCATCGTGTTTCACTGTAGAGCTCACAATGGTCTCTTCTGTGAGCTCAGGTGCTCCTCAAAACTCCACCCAAGGTTTGGTCGCAGACCCAGCTCATGTCACTCTGTCAGCACCGGCTCAGGCTGCGGCTCCTGCTCCAGCTTCAGTTCTGCAGCCTGCTGGCATCCACACAACGGTCCCAGTGTCCGAGTGTGCCAGCCTGGCTACAGCACAGCAGAACATAGAGACATCATCTGTCCCTGGGGGCTTTCAGCAGGAGACCTGTGTAGAGGTAGGAATCCTTCCTTCCTTTCTTCCTTCTCTCCTCGCAGCTTATGTTTTTTTGATTCACATTCACTGTGAACTTTTGCAATATTTTACAAGTACTGTAAAGAACAGAGGACTCTGGAGATTTGAGTCTGGAAAAGTTTAATTATCACATGAATGATGTGTGAGAACCCTGGATGTTTCTACTAAATTAGGCCTTTTGATGCCTGAATAGCCAGGTCTGTGCTGGGAAACCAACCATTTAAATAAGATGTACTAATTATATTAAGAAAAGTGGGCAAAAATTACTGTATTTCTCTCAAATATTAGTCCACATATTACCAGGGGTGTTGTAATGTAAGATTTTGACCCTGCTACTTTTGAGAATATCCACAATAAAATCAATCTATACTTCCAGATATATATATTTTTTTAAGATTACTGTAAGCAGTTTGATGCACAATACGTAAAAATAACACCACAAAGCATCGTTTAAAGCCTCAAATTAAAATGACATTCATGCAATTGATTAGTGTATGAATCGTTGAGACTGATATTTTACAGCTGGCAAGCATTCACTTTTTTCTGCTTTTCAGGATGTTATTCGGGACAGAGTCCTGTCACTATCCAGTTATACATACGACAGGTGTGTGCCAAGTCTGTTTAGTTCAACGTGTTTATGACACGTCTCAGGAGGAGGTGTGTTTTTTTTTTAAATTTATACATGTTTTCTTTGTATAGTCTTAACTCTGATGTAGCGTCGGGTAGGGAAACAAGTGATGGCTATGAAAGCTTAGCAAGTGGGAGCAAAGGGGACGCAAAACCCAGGAAACATCACCGCAAGTCTGCTCGCACACGTTCCAGGCAAGAAAGAACCAGCAAACCCAAACTGAGCATGCTCAATGTGAGTCATAGTATCGTATGGGACAACAACAAAAACCCTCAAACCCATGAAATTTATTGTCTTTAAAAGTAAAGTCAAATCTTTCTCCTCCTAGGTCTGCAACACTGGTGATAAAATGGTTGAATGTCAGCTGGACACTCACAACCACAAAATGGTAACATTTAAGTTTGATCTGGATGGAGATGCTCCCGAGGAAATCGCCACCTACATGGTCAGTTTAGTTGATTAATTATTATATATATATATATTTTTGTTTTGTTTCTGTTTCACTTTAAAATGTTTGAAACCAAAATCTCTGTAGGTGGAGAATGGCTTTATTCTGCCATTAGAGAAGGAGATCTTCATTGATCAGCTGAAAGACATTGTGGACAAAGCAGAAGACATGCTGCATGAAGACATGGGGGATGAAAAAGACACGACTTTGAGCTGCAGTCCTCTACAAGGACAGTTGTCTGAGGTAGGAGAGGTAAGAAAGGTATGTGTTGCATTTCTGCACAAATAAACGGCGTATGCTGAAATGTAAATGTATAAATGCGACAGGTGAAACTAACGTCTGTAAATCTTTGTGTAGAGTCAGCAGCCAGGGGCGCCGCAGCCTGTATATCAGCAGAATGGTAGCATCACTTGTTCTCAAAAGTCACATTCAGTCTCACATTATACTCCTTTTTGTACACACATAGACGTGTGTGAGCATCTGCTGTTCCTTTATTCTTCTGATTGCAGTTCTTCACACAGGAAAGAGATGGTTCATCATCTGCCCGGTGGAGGAGACGCCTCCCTGCGTTCAGGACACTCCGTCGGATGGGACAGCGACGCAGTCACCTGGGAGCTCAGCCAACACGCAGCCTGCTGACAGCACCACTGCAAGGCCCTCCATATCCAGAGGTGACAGTGTTTCTGCTTGCAAAGTCATGATGTCTGGTAGACACATGGTACAGCAGCACTCCCTTGTGGCACCAAAATGAAACTCTTCAAGTATTACTGTATGTGTATAAATAATCTAACTAGATCTCACCAGTCAGGCAGTTTCTCCCACCACTTCACTATTTTCCAGTGTGGAGAGAGAGATAATTATTTTAAGACTCCAATAGCATTTATTTGCACATCTTAATGCTAGAATTAACTGCACGCTGTTGCGGTTCTCCCAGGTTCTTTACATGAAAAGTGGTCTGCTTTGTTGTAGACTTAGGTAGTAATAAAAACAGGAACTATACTTTAACATATTTAATCTAACAAGGCAGAGAAATGTTTACAGACTCAGTACTGGACTCCCATGTATAAAACCATCTGAGATGAGTGCCTAATCTTCTCTGTAAGCAATATATAGAACCAAGTGTGTACACCCCTGCAACAAGGTGTACCATATGACATCAGTGTTCATTGCATGATATTGATGGAGACCGTAGACGTGACCAAATTGACCCATTTACCCTTAATCAGTCATTTTGTCCAATCTAATTATGTCAGTCTCTGAGTCTCTAGTGCCCCCATCTGCACCAATGATTGCACAATTCTTAACATTAATCAAGATCTTTATTGTTTGATCAAAGCTTCAATTAGGTCATGACCTTCATCCAGAACCCCATAAAATGTCCTGTTTGCACCATTTAAACTGAACAAAAACGCACATGACAAGTTTTGACATAGAGAAAGGGTTTTCACATTATCCCACATTACAATCAGAAACTTAAGCATGTTTTATTGGGATTTCATTTGATAAATCAAACGAAAGTAGAGTATAATTGAATCTGTGAATCCAAAAAGGGCTCACATTTCTTAGTCTGCTGCTCCTCACAAGTTTTTTTTACGGCCATCCTGGCTACAGGATCAATGCTCCCCTTGTCAAACCTGTCTACTGAATTGGACAGCCATACACTTTGCATTTTCTAATGATGACTTGTTGCATGTTCAGAGCTTGAGATATTGTTTTAAAACCTATCTCCACTTTAATGTTTTCAGTAACTTTATCTCTAAGCTGCCTGTTTTGTTCCTCGGTCTTTGTGTGTCATTTGTTCACTGATTCTTAACCAGGTAGGTCAGTGGAAAACTAATTCTTGTTTACAATGACGACCTGGCCAAGAGGCAGCACACAAGGCACATTATGAACAAAAGAACACGAGGCATATAAATAGCATGAGTGAAACATAAAATATATACATACAGAAGATGACATCTGTTGAAAATGACGTAGGGTTAGAAGCAAGTGCAGTGATCTTGTACGATAAATTTAAAGTTTATGAAGGAAGAGAGTTTAACGGTCTGTTCTCGATGACCCCAGTCAACAGCAGCAGAAAGCTGGAAAGAAGTGGAAAGGAAAACAGATGCGAAAGCTATGAAATGACTGTAGATATGATGCCGTTTTCCCAATAAAGGTTTTATACATAAACAGATACCAGTGAATTTGCCAACAAAATGGAGGGATGGCCAACTTAAAAAGAAGTAACGATGGCAGTAGTGAGTGTTATATGAAGTTCCAGTGAATAGCGCAGATAGCAGCGTGGTAAATAACATGAAGGAGGGATTTTTGAGGCTGATCTGTAAATTACAAGGGAAACCAGAAGCTGATGAGTAGGTAGAAGATTGATAGGAGAATGATTAGAACTTGAACTGTCCTCGGTCAAACACAAACCATACTTTAGTGGTCACTGATGCTTTGATAGAGTGCTCCAGATGTGTCTGGAGGCCTCTGTCAGATCTGGAGTACTATCAAAGGCGTTTGGTGAGAACGGTGTCAAGCAATGTACCAGACCACATGCTCTTGGTGTTATATGTGGTAGGAGCCAACACAATAAGTGGATAGGTTTAAGGCATCCAGTTGTAACTGTAAGGATGAAGGACGGTCAAGCATATCCCGGTTCAAGTCACCCAGTAGGATAAACTCAGAGGAGATGTAAGGGGCCTCTAAAGGGTGCAAAATAAAAAATGGGAACAATATTACAGAAATATTCATAAAATAGAGGCAGTTAAAAACAACATCAACTAAAACAACAAGAATTTCTTCATTGTTGGTTTTTAATTTATTTGTTTTTGTAGAAGAGGGGTCATCCTCCACGATGTCTGGTGGAAGTGGAGGGTTCGCTCATGAAGTTTATGGCTTCTACAGTCCTCCAATAACATCCAACACAGACCCCCTCCTCTTGGCCGCCCTCTCTCCTCCTGTGTCTGCCCCCCCTACTCTCCAGTCAGTGCCTGCAGTGGAGCCTGCAGGCACTCCTCTGCAGCCCAGCATGCATGCAGCCAACAAAGCCAGAGCGCAGACGCTTCCGCCATCGTTACCCCAAGCTCCTTACCCAGTGGAGGATTCACACGGGTCTCCTCTGGGATCGCTCTCTCCTTCCCATGAGGCTCGAAAGGTCATTGATTTCACCCATTCGGTGTCTGTTGCTGATGAGGTGCCCTGCTGTCCTCTCGTCATGCCCCTGTCTTTGGATGTGAACCCTCCACAGGGCAGGTCAACTCTGACTCCTCTCCCCCTTCAAGAGCTTGGTGCCACCAAAGAACCGCCGCCTGTCTCCTACGCTCCTGCGGCACGCAGCGAGCTGCCACAGCAGCCCGTGGTTCTCCACCAGCCTTTCTCTGCAGTGGGAGGCTCCAAAGTGTCCTCGCTGCCCCAGAGCCCGGCACCATCTCAGCACGGCGCGGGGCCAAGCGAGTCCGACGGCGAAGGACGGGTCGGTCGGGGAGGTTTTGTCGATAGCACCATTAAAACCCTGGATGAAAAATTGAGGAACCTGCTCTACCAGGAATACGCTCCCATGTATCCGTCAGGCAGCGCTGCAGAGACACCGGGTTCAGGGACGGAGTACATCCAGTTCCCCCCTGGCCCGGACAGCGCCACTGGAGGGTCCGGAAACAGCACCCCAGGGCCAATAGGGGAGGGACGCTACAGGGGAGGGGAACAGCTTGTAAGTAAAACTCATTTTGTACTTTAAATAGTTGGAGAAACATTGTAGTTACTGAACAGAAGCTCAGAAGAACTGCACTGCTGAGTTATAGAAATGTTTTAAACTGTATTTTGGTAAACAATGTTACATTGTTTCTAATTGATCTCTTTCTTAATTTATTGTCTTCACCTTTCATTTTCATCTCTCCTGTAAGCCCCAAATTCCTGAGAGAATGGACAGCCTGAGCACTCTGAGTGACTCGGCTGTTTGTGGTGCGTGCAACTTTTCTGTCTATAGCATGGACTAAATTTTGAGATGAATTTTTAGCTAAATATAACATGCTAGTTTATTGTAAACAGTGTTTTGTAAACTCTCCTATAGCTTCCCTGTCAAGAAGACCCGTTCCTCACTCCGTGTCCTGCACTGGAACTCGAGGTCGATTTAAGGTATGAAATGTTTCTTTTTTATTTTAGCTCAATGTCAACATTTTTCTTTGTAAGTGGTCAATTTATGGAAAGTTTTAATATTTTATACACATGTGCATGCTTAATCTCTGTGTGCAGTGCAGTATTGCCGCAATGAAAGGTGATGTTTATGAAGTTCGCACAAGAATTTTTATCTTGATTTTAATACACATCTATGAAGGTATTGAGATTTGCAGTGTATTTTTTAACTCTTGCATACAGGCTCAAATCGGAGACTTTCGTTCGGTTCTTTCTGAAAACGTTTAGACACCTATCCGGGAGTAGCTCCAGAATTGACAAAGACTCCTGGATAGGTGTCTAAACGTTTTCAGAAAGAACTGAACGAAAGTCTGGGAGCCTCTGATTTAAGCATGTTTGCTGTTGCGATGACTCGGATAACTGAGAATTTGCACAGGCATTTTTTGACACTGTATGTTCATTATTTTCCAAACATGTTTCAAGGTAGTTATTTTTTAAGTCAAAGTACATAGAATGACTTAACAATGCAGCAATTTAATGTATGTTGCTAACATATAAAGTTATATTTATTGTGAAATGAGTTATATTCATTGAAATATGGATGTATCCTCAGTTTAATTTTTTTTTTTTTTTTTTTGTAGATCCAAAGCCTTTTGCAGCAATTACAGCTACAAGTGGCTTTGGATCAGTCTCTATGAGCTCGCTGAATCCTACCACTGGGATTTTGCCCATTCCTCAAGATAAAACTGCTCCAGCTCCTTAACATTGGAGGGTTTTGGATTATGAACAATCATATTCAAGCCTAGTGTTGGTTTAGCACTATGGTTCCAGTCATTGTATTGCTGGAATGTAAGCCTCTGTCCCAGTCTCAAATCACAGCCAGGCTGACACAGATCCTGCTCAGGAATATCCCTGTATTTTGCATCATCCATCTTTCTTTCGACTCAGAGCAGTTTCCCAGTTCGTCCTGCCGAAAACTTCCCCACACCACGATGTTGCCACAACCATGCATGGTGTTCTTGGGGTGATTGGATGTGTTTGGTTTGGGCCAAACTAAGTATTTGGATATTTATTTATAACCCACTCTGACTTGTATTTCATAACAACTTTGTCCCTGACTTGTGTGGAGAGCTCCTTGCACTTCATAGACTGATGCCTCTTGCTTAGTGGTGCTGCAGCCTCTGGGGACTTTCAGAAAAGGTGCTGACAGATTACGTGACACTTAGATTGCACACAGGTGCAATCTAAGTGTAAATTGCACCTGTGGCAAGGCAAATCTATTTATATAGCACATTTCAGTACAACGCAAAGTGCTTTACATGATTCATGGTTCAGTTTTTTACATGAGGTGGACTTCATTTCAATAATTATGTGACGTTTGAAGGTAAATGGTGGCACCAGAATGTTTTAGGGGGTGGATACATACAGCACATGCCAATTTTAAGTTTATTTTTTATTCTTTTTTTTATAGTTTTTTTCATGTCATTTAAACAGTTTATAATTTATGTGCAGCTCCATCACATGAAATAAGATAGAAAAAACATTTAATTTATAGATTAGAATGGAATAAAATTGGTAAAAAGCCAGGGGTGGGGGCAGTGTAGGGTTTGAAGTTACAGTGTAAAGCACTTTGGAGGTCGTCAAGACTTGTTAAAGCACTATACAAGTACAAGCCATTTACCATTTACCATTAACAGAGACTTCAGAATGTTTAATGAGTCTCTCCTCTTTGTTTACCAGGTCATCTCTGTTCCACCTGAAGTGGCCAACAGGAGAGATGTGAAGCAGAGGAGCTGGAGCAGCGCTGCCTCCCCTGCACACCCTGCAGGATACGGCGGAGACCAGGTTCAGGCTGAAACCTTGGCAACCTCCACCACCATTGGACGTTTCTCCGTAGTGAGCACAGAAGATGACATTACTCAGAGGACGCGCTGCAGCCGCTACTCTGCCCCACCTGATTTCTACCTGGACACTCCTCCCCCCATGGGTAAGAGCGGGTCCCTTTCTCACATTCAGAGCTCAAACTCTGTCCATGTGGATGTCACAGTCCACGCTCCCGTCTTTTCGGCAGACTCAGGGGCGGAGAGCAGCCCTGCCAAGCTGGCTCCTGCCACTGAGTTCCAGCACCCTCGCTCTGAGCGCAGAGGAAGTGACCTCATGAAAAGGGCCGTGGCCTTTCTGCGTCGCACTGGCCGCAGCAGCAGCGTACAGAGCTCTGACTCCCCAAGCAGACACGGAGGGGTGCCCGGCTCGGCCTATGCCAGCAGCGACAATGACTCAGAAATGGAGGACTCAGACATAAAGAGGGAACTACAGAGACTCAGGGAGAAGTAGGACTTTTCCCTCTTCCTTATGTGCAATGGCTTGTAAAAGTAGTCATACCTTCAGAACATTTTCACATTTCGTCATGGTGCAACCACTAATTTTAGCATATGTTACTGCCATTTTATATGATTGACCAACAGAAATGTGTGCATTATTGCCAGCAGTGTAACAAACATTATACATGACTTTTGAAATTGCCCAATTTCTTTTTATAAAAGAGCTCAAGCTCAGTCAGATTGAATGGAGAGTGTCTGTTCACATCTGTTTGTAATGCTTGTTTCAGTTGGATTTAGGTCTAGACCTTTTAATAGGCAATCCTGAAACATGAATATTCTTTAATATAAACCTTTACATTTTAAATTTTGATGTATGACTATTAAGTTTTCTATCAGGCTTTCACTGTGTGAAAGCTCCATCATTTTCCTATCAACTCTGAGCATCTTCCTGATCCCTAATGAAGAAAGGCCTCTTCACAGCACAATGCTGCCAGCCCTGTTTGAAGGTGCAGATGTATGTTCAGGTTGATATGCAGTATTAGTTTTCTGCCATGCAAAATTTCTGATAGAGCATCTTCCTCTACATGTTTGCCGTGTGCCCATGACTTCTGCCCCCCTGCAAAATCAATAAATAAAAAATTATTCTGGTCTTGTTTGAAAAAAAAAAAAAAAAACATTTGTGTTTCAAGTGAGTTTCAAGTATTTTTTAAGAATCTGTATTGAGTTTGAAATTTTTTTATCGTGTCAACCCTAGTTGTAGCATGACAACATTTTCAAACAGTTCAAGGGGTATACATACTTTTGCAAGCCTCTGTAGTTTTGTGACATCCTACTTTTTTCATGTAGATTATGACAACTAAATACCTGCCTCCGTTCCTTCAGACATCTGAGGGAGATCTCAGAGCTGCAAGCACATCAGCGAGGAGAAGTGGAGCTGCTCTATCGCAAACTTGGCAAGGTTCCTCCTCCTGGCCTCGGTCTCGTGCACGCTCCGCCAGGCCGCAGGAAGAAGTCCAGCAGAGCCAGACTAAAGCCAGGGAAACTTCTGAGCCCTCTAGTTCAACAATTTAGGCATGTAAAAACCAAGAGCAGCGACTCCTCTAAATCTGGTGAGTTACTATTTCTAACCTAAATTACTTTAACATTGATCCTTATGTGAAATAAAAACACTTCTCTTATGGTTACGTGTCCAGGAACTACTCCAGCTCCAAGTGAGCCAACAGTGAGTTTAAACGGCTCTCCAGGCAGAACATCTTTCCCCACCCAGGGCAGGCCACGGTCATGTACCAGTCACCTACCCAGCTCGGTTTCAGAGCCCGTGCAGACTCAGCAACCCTGCTCTCTGAAAGGCTCTCTGTCCTCTGACAACATTTATGCTGGACTGCATGGAGATGTCGCTGGAACGCAAGCTCAACCTGGACAAGGTAGCACTCAAAATAGTTGAGCAAAAGAAACAAATATGTTGATAATATAAGTAAACAAAGAGCTTTTGTTGTTTTTCATTTAGTGAACATAAGTATTTTAGAGTTTATGCTTTCCTGTCATCTTCTTCCCTTCATTATGCTCCTCTACAGGCTGGTCTAATTACCCTCAACCATCTGAGAGAGTGACCTATAAATCCAGTAGCAAACCACGAGCTAGATTTCTCAGTGGGCCCGTGTCTTTGTCTATCTGTTTGTATCTCTTTTCTTCCTGCATAGCTTCACCGTTTGATTTTTACGTGGCTTTCTATTTATTTACCTTCATTCCACAGACTTTTTTTTTCTAGCAATGCTGTCCTGCAACTGTGTATGATTTACTTTTGCTTCATATTATTTACCTGTATTCTTCTTTCAAAGATAAATGTTGTTTATTCAAACCAATTGGAATAATTTTTAGGATTTGTTTTCAAAACCTTGCTTTAAATATTATTAATAACTTAAAAAGATCTCTCTGACTACATATCCATGCACACTTTAAAACAGTGCAATAATTATCAGTTATTGTCACTCATTTTTGGAGCAGTTGTGTGTTTTACAACATTTAAGGTTTGGATAATCACAATTTTGGCATGGCTATAATAGTTGTTGCTGCACATTTCAAATATTCCTGATACTGTACTTTTTAAAACTATTCATACACTTTTTCAAATTTTTTTTAATTTTTACAACCAGTCTTTAATTGATGCCGTCAAGATTTATGTTATAGACCAACACAAAGTAGTTAACAATTATGAACTAAAGGATGGTTTTCAGATTTCATTACAAATAAAACTGGAGGTCTCTGACTCCCCCAAATTAAATTCAGAGACACCAAAAATTGCAACACATATAATTAGGTCTGTGCCTAACATGCAGATATATTTAATGTTTTTTTTTTCAGATTTTTGCCTGGCTCTACTGTTTTTATATGTGTTCTGCTTTTGCTGTAGAAATGCACTTTTCACTTGCATGTGTTTGTCGATTGTCATTTTTGAGGTCTGATTGCTATTATCTTTTTCTTTGTTTAACTGTTACTTTGCACTGCATTTGGTCTTTAAGATAATCACGTGCTGGTTGGACAGCAGTTTATTTAAAGCATTTTTCTATTTCACAGGGTCAACACTCAAAAGGCTGTGTCTTGGTAAAGAGCGAGGCAGCAGTATGTAAAATTACAACCTCTTGTGCTATAGTATTGACGATCACATTTCGTTATCAATAAAGTAATCTTAATAATTATTAATTCAATATTTCTGTATTGTCAGGATCTGGGGCTTCAGCATCTGGAGCTTTTAACCAGTCACAGCAAATGCATAGTGTTACACCTCCTCCCCAGCAGCCTGTTGTCGGTCTGGCGCAAGCTCAGGCAAACAACAGCAATAACAAAACAAGTACATCTATGAATCCCAGTGAAAACAACCTGCCTGAAGATCTACAAGGTCTGATGGATGACTGGGCCCAGGAGGTTCTGATTGTGACCCACCGGGCATGCACGGATTCTCCATGTTTCCGTGGACAGCAGCTGTGCCCTCAGGTTGTGTCTCAAGCACTTGAACAGCCGCCTCAGGCTTTAAATGTGGGTTTTTCGATACTTCCAAAAATAATTGTGATGCCACATTTAGAAAATTACACTCGCTTGAATTTTAAATGGAGGTTTCCATTGTCTTTAATGTCTTTTTTAAAACCTTTCCAGGCATCACCGTGGACCCCACCCAGTCCAGAGGCTTCCACTCAACCATGGCCTGACAGCCCTGGGCCTACAGTCATGACCAGCCCCACCACAGGACCCTTCCACACTTATCAGCTACACTCTCCTGCTGCGTTCACAGCCTTGCCCTCCCCTCTTTCCTTCCATCAGTGGCCTGGGTTTTTCTTTCCAGTTTCTGCTGGGGTCTTTGCCTTTCCTGCCGTGCCCTCCACCCCATCCAGCCCCGTTTCACCCTCATCTCATCCGCTGACTGACCCCAAGGCAAAGACTCTCTAATCTGGGTAGCATTGTGTCTTCCAACTGTTACCAAAAGCGTAACTTATATTACAGCCGCTGTAGTCAATATTATGTGCATAGTGTGTATATATTTAACCAGCATGTGTTTAATAATATGTATATATCCATCTCCACTCTTGAGTTTGATGTCATTTGTTTTGAGTCGACAAGCTTCATGTTCATTACATAGTAAATATTCTTTAAATGCAGTTTAATAATTAAATAATGATTTAATGACTAAATTTAGCCAGATCAGCCTTGAAGTGCAGACATCTGTCAGTGTTTATTAATGTACATTAATGCTCACAGAATGTCCATAATATACTGTTTATTAATTTTGTACTTAGAAATAGTTATGTTGCTCTTTTCACCCCCCATGTATTTATATATAGAAGCTGCCATGTGTATATATGGATTTCGGTTGGTCTGTACAGAGGGTATGTGTTTGTACAGTTAAAGGATAATCCATAGTTTGGTGCTGCAGCTGTGGGTTTCAACGCAGCACCTTATTAGCAATCATTTTGCCATCACTGTGAAGACTTGACCTTCTGGTCACTAGGACCTGTTGCTTTACGCTGCTTTCTCGGCTCAGTATGTAAACACGTTTCATTCTTCATCAGTGAAACACCTCCAGCACAAGCACTTGCGATATCCTTAAGAGATTTGAATGAGCTTGAACTTTATCCTCAGGTGGAAGAACACCTGTGAGAGTGCCTTGAACTGCAGTTTCAGTTTTCAGAAGAAAAGCATTTAGATTTAAAACTAGGCTCAATTAACCCGTTTGCTGCTGTGTACGTGTTTAAAAAGTTGCAAAGGCAGTAATTTGTGCAGATATCTCCAAACATTTCCGACTCTGGCCTCCTTAAGGTCTCTCAGCAGGACACTGCAGCATTCGACATGCGTTGAACGTAAACCCTGGAGCTATAACCTCTTGTGTCCGAAACATATCTCCTATACAGGCTTCTAGAAGGCAACTGTACTCAATGTCCATACCACCCTCACTGGTTTGTTTCAATGTAGAAGAGCGGTAAACAAGGATCCTCCTCTGTTTTCACCTACTCTCATTTTGGTGGTTGATTGTTTGGGATCTTATTCAGTTTGTCACAACACACATCTCCAATTAAGGAAGCAACAACCAGTCTAAAAAAATTGTTCAAACGACACCATGGTGTAAAACGTAGGGGTCTTATTTCTTATCTTGTATGTGTTAGATTTGTTTGGGTTTCTGCTTTTTGAGATATCACATCATGAGCAAAAAAGCTAAATTGCCGTGAAATTGGGATTTAAAAATAATTTTTTTTAGATTATTATCTCGTTCCACCTTAAAATTTCAGCAGTATTTTGCTGCATATTTCCAACACCAGTCAGGGACCCACAGTCCCAAACCCTTTCTGGTGCATGCATGACATTATTTCAGATTGGTGCATGTGCAAATAAAAACCTATCCAAATTCTTTGCTACTGTGCATAGGATAGTAATCAATATACAAATTAACAAGAGATAAATTTAGTTTGCATTTAAGGATAGGGTGAGGATTAAGGTTACATTTAGTAATGCGAGCAGAGAGCAAAGAAGAACCAGAAAAGAACTGAGAGTAGCAAGGCCGATAGTGTCAGCGCCTGAAAACTATGCTTGCAGCTTGAAACCTCTTCAAAATGTAGTTTCTAAAGGTTCTGAACATGTCAATGGTTATTGTGGGTTCAGTCCTGCAACTGTCAGAACTGTCTTAGATTATTTTGAGAACAATGCAAATCAAACCCCACCACTATTACATACAGAGATTGAAAGGCGCATAAAAAGACCTGATCAAGAAGCACTGTGTACAATGCAGCACAATATAATGAAATACTTACATGAAACATCAAAACTTCAAGTTAGGTGAGTATGCACCTAACTTAGCAAAGTTAGGTGCATAGTCACATAATTTTACTCAATTTGGTGCATGTACAAGTATCCCAGTAAGACAAAAAAAAGTTTTTATAGTCTTCAGCAACCGGTACTTTAATCACCTTGTTCAAACCAGGGTGCCACGTTTGCCACTCCAAACTCTCATATTCATGCTTGGACCAACTTATCAACCAAGACAACTTGCTAAATAACTCTGCAGACCTACCCCTCCAGAGATGTTCTCAAGTAATGTTTGCTTCTGCAACCTCCGAAACCTTATTCTACATAGTCTTCCCAGCAGTCATTAGATTCCACAGGGTTCTCTTCCCAAACTCACTTTTGTCACCTAAACAGTGACTGGATAAGCAGAGAAAATTCTAAATGCAGTTTTGAAATGAGAATTTCATTTGAAAAAAAAAAGCTAGGAGTGTGCTATAATTAGTAGCAACAACTACCATCAATGTTTCTCTCTAACTGGCACTAAACCTTTCTATTGCTGTGGAGGAGTTTTTGGCCCAGTCTCCTTTGCAAAACAGTTTTAACTAAGCCAAAAGAGGTTTTGAGCATGGGCAGCCTGTCATGCCACAGCATCTCAGTTTGATTTGAGCCTGGACTCTAAAACCATTTTTATTTTTTTCCCTTAGTCATACCCAGGGGTGGACTTGCTGTTGTGCTTGAGCTTAAGGTCATGAACAGACGGCCAGTAACGCTCGTTCAGGCAGAGAGCAAAATTTATGATTTCATCAACTACAACAAACCACACAGGTCCTAAAGCAGGAAAACAGCATGCAGCAATTCCACTACCATCATCATATTTGACTGTAGGTCTGATGTTCTATTTTTGTAATGCTGTGTTGGTTTACCACTACATATGGGAGGATGCACCCCTCAAATAGTTCATATTTTCATATACATGTCAGTCCACAAAAATGTTATCCCCAAAAGTCTTGGGAATCATCAGGATGTTTTTTTTTTATAAATGTGAAATGACCCTCTATGTTCTTTTGGATTAGCAGTAGATTCACCTTGTAGTTTCTTTCTTATTATTGAGTCATGAATAATGACCTTAGCTGATGTAAATGAAACCTGCAGTACATAGGTGAGTCAGTGATCCGCTCTTGGAGTAACTTTGGTTTGCCAGCCAATCCTGGGAAGATTCACCACTGTTCCATGTTTTCTTGTTTTGTGAATAATGGCTTTAAATATTGTTCTTTGATGTCCCAAGGCCTTAAAATGGCTTAATAACACTTTCAAGATTGTCATCATCCTCAAAACCTTTAGTTCGGGACACGATTCATTACTTTTTGAGCTATTTTAGCCTACTTCATGTTGTTGTAAAGGTTCTACCCAGCTGATTTTTTGATGTTACAGGTTAGGAGGTAATCAGGCCTGGGTGTGGCTGGTGAATTACAAACTAACAAAAAAAAGTGGGTTATCAATCATTTCATAAAGGGGATCACAGGTGCTGGTCATATAATTAGAATATCATGAAAACCTTTTTTTCCCACTAATTCCATTTAAAAAAGTGAAACTTGTATATTATATTAATTCATTCCACACAGACTGATATATTTCAAGTGTTTATTTCAGAAAATTTGAATATCACTTAACACCAACACACAAAAAAAATAATTTCCAGAAATGTTGGCCAGCTGAAAAGCATGAACATGAAAAGTATGAGCATGTTTAGCATTCAGAATTTAGATGGGGCTCCTTTTCACTGGATTACTGCAGCAACACATTGTGGCATAGAGTTGATCAGTCTGTGGCACCACTCACGTGTTATGAGAGCCCAGCTTGCTCTGATAGTGGCTTCAGCTCTTCTGCATTGCTAGGTATGCCGCATCGCATCTTCCTTTTCACAATACTCCACATATTTTCTATGGGGTTAAGGTCAGGCGAGCTTGCTGGCCAATTTAGAACAGGGATACCATGGTGACGTAAACCAGGAACTGGTAGCTTTGAGGCTGTGTGCAGTCCTGTCGGAAAAAGAAATCTGAATTCTCAAAAAGTTGGTCAGCAGCAGGAAGCATGAAGTGCTCCAAAACTTCCTGGTTGACGGCTGCATTGACCTTGGACCTCAGAAATCACAGTGGACAAACACCAGCAGACACCATGTCACCCCAAACCATCACAGACTGTGGAAACTTTACACTGGACCTCAAGCAACATGGATTCGGTACCTCTCCTCTCCTCCTCCATATTCTGGGACCTTGATTTCCAAAGGAAATGCAAAATGTACTTTCATCAGAGAACATAATGTTGGACCACTCAGCTGCAGTCCAGTCCTTTTTGTCTTTAGCCCAGGCGAGACACTCCTGACGCCGTCTCTTATCCAAGAGTGGCTTGACACAAGGAATGTGACAGCTGGAACCAGGTCTTATAAACGTCTGTGCGTGGTGGCTCTTGAAGCACTGACTCCAGCTGCAGCCCACTCTTTGTGAATCTCCCCCACATTTCTCAATGAGTCTTGTTTCAGAATCCTCTCTAGGGTGTGATCATCCATATTGCTTCTACCCCCCCCCCCCCCCCCCCACACACACACACACAAACATATTTTCCTTCCCTTCGCCTCTCTATTAAGTTGCTTGGACACAGGGCTCTGTGAACAGCCAGCCTCTTTAGCAATGACACTTTGTGTCTTGCCCTCCTTGTGCAAGGTGTCAATGGTCGTCTTTTGGACAACTGTCAAGTCAGCAATCTTCCCCATGATTGTGTCCCCTACAGAACTAGACTGAGAGACCATTTAACTTTCTACTCCATGATATTCTAAGTATATGACCAGCAACTGTATATGTCCACAAAGGGCCCAGTTTGTTTGGATATATGTTTTCCCTAATAAACAAAACCATCATTAGAAAAATTATTGTTAGTTCAAAATGTTATTTTCTCAGGTTTTGTTTGTCAAATATAAAAATGTGATAATCCGAAATATTTGACAAAAAGCAAAAACAAGAAATCTGTAAGGGGGCAGTTGCATATTCTGAGCACTGTGTTTGGTCCAAAAGCTGATGACATACAGCAGGTAAAATAAGTACTGAACCCAGTTAATTTAAATTTTCCTCAATAAATATATTCATAATATTTATATTGGCATGAAATTCACACCAGATGCCAGTAGCAGTGCAAGTGATCCACACATAAAAAAAACAAATTAGTTCAGAAATAGGGTTGTGGGTAAAAACATTACATAGGACACAGAATTGAACACTGTATTGAACACAGAAATGTATTAAACATTTTTTGGAGAAACCTTTCTTAGTATTGACATTTTCAATATCTCTCCCACAAGGTGAAAATAGTCACATTTATTGCTCAGTAACGATTTGTGGCACCATTCTTCCACACAAACTGTCACTTTGTAAAGGTCTTCCAGGTCTTTCTATGTACTATGATCTTCATTTTTCCCCCCATACACTTTCAGTTGAGTACAAGTCAGATGACTGACTGGGCTGTTCTAGCAGTTTTTCCTTTATTTAAAAACAGTTCTTTAGCTGTTTGTTTGTGTCTATAGTCCTTGAAAATTCACTTTCCTCTTGTCTTTATATTCTTATTGAGAATATCCTGGTACATTTTTTCCATTCCTCCTTTCCTTAATTGTATGAAGTTTGCTAGTACTATTCACTGTAAGACATCTTTCACCACAAAGTTCCCACTTGCTAGCTTTTCTGTTGACATGTTGTTTTGGGGTTGATGTGCAAAACCGGTCTTCCCCCAAACACAGCATGTACATTAATTGATATCTGAAAAGACTAGCTTTAGTCTCATCTGACAAGGCAGTATTCTTGCAGTATTTCACTGCTTGTCCAAATCTTTGCTGCATACTTTTAAACAAGCTTCACATGCGTTTTCTTCATTAGTGGAGTCTTGCGCAGTGAGCGTACATACATTCCATTATAGTTGTGTGCATAAATCATTGTTTTCATCAGAAACACCTTACCTTTTATTTCCACGTCTTTCAGAAGCTCTCAATGAGTGTTCATTTGCTTTTGTTAAACATTTTTTAACCCATCTGTCAGAATTCTTAAGAGCGGCAGGTTTATGGTGAAAATTATAATCTCTCTACTTCTGGCTCAAATTGCACTCACTAAAAAAATCAGAAAGTTGGAAACAATTATCAAATTCACTTTGATTTCTTTGAATGTGTGGATTACTTAAGTTGTTGTTGACGTCTGCTGTCCCTTTTTTATATCAATAGGATTATTAGAACTATATTTACTGAGAAAAAAACATTGACAGTCAATACTTATTTTACTCACTGTAAGGAATCTGCATCTTAGCAAAACCTTAGTTCGATTAAGACTACTTGGGTTTGTGTTGGCTCTTGTGAAACATCAAGCATTCAAGTAGAGTGGTGCACACAGCTGAGCCCATTGTTTGATTTGATGTTGAAGGAAAGCTACCTGGTAAGATTGTAAGAAGCAAGCCCCTACTTGTTGCCTTTCTCCCAGCGTGATCCCCACTCTATTGAAAGAAGATTGAATAAAGCACTGGTGTTGTGTGTTAATAAGAGTCTAACTCTACCAATCTGAAATCTCTCAACCTTTAAATCTGAGCTCCCATAACTACACACCTTACTTGAAATCACTTACAAAGTTGGTGCAGGATGATGTAACCCACAGTAGGATGTTGGTATCAAAACTATGTTACCACAAGAACTGAAGGACTTAATACAAAAGTGAAAACCATCATCATAATCATATACCTCTTCTCATTCAATCTGTAGCTTTACATACTGTTGCCTTCCTGGACTTGGAGAGATTATTGCGTCGATATGTTATGATTATTGATTGTTTTAAATTTTGGTAATACAACAGCAGAATACAAAAAATATGAAAACCAAGATTATTTCTAAGACAACTGTTTGAACATGTGAAGACATTTAAGATAATGTTTATTGGTTTCTTGCTAGTCTTCAGGTCCATGTTCACAATTTCCGTCTACTAGTTTATTTACGGCCTTTAAACATACTTTCCCCCTGTATAGTGTTCTGTGTTTTATGGCAAACAATTTTCACAGACATATTTGATAACTGCATAAACAATTGAATGTTCTCTTTATTTGGATTGGCAACATGCCCCTCAGAGGAAATTTGGTAATTTACCAGTTTTCTTTTAGGTTTGGTGTGAACAGAAACTTCCTAAGACTTATTGGTCCTTCACAAATATTAAACAGAGGCTTAAGACATACTTCAGATAGGTTCTGTGATTACCATTGGACCTATCTGGATTACCATTTTGTTTTTCAAAATAGGTTTTTACGCCTTGAAAAATTATACAATTTCTTTCCAACGCAGAAATTATTGAATGTTTTTTCTTTGTTGGGGGGGTGGGAGGATCTCCTATGCAGTCTTTCTGTTGTGCTTTACACTGAACCTTGTGTCTTTAATCTCTTTAATGATTGCATTTAAAGCTAGATGTATTATTGCTTTTACCTGCTGTGTCGCCACTTATCCCAACACCCTGCCAAACCTTGTCAGATCAGTACTCTAAGAAAAAAGCTGTATATACTTGAAGAACTCAACAATAAATTTTTCCTTGACACAACAAAAATAATTCCTGTAATCCATTTTTAGTAGCACAGTGTTTGTTTTCTTTCTTGATACAAAAAAAAAAAAACAAAACATGAAAAAATGGTGTGACAAAGAGCAAGACTGGAAATTCAGTGTCAACAGTAAATACTGCTGAGCTATGCTATATTCCAGCTTTTTGATGAGACAGTGGGAGGGAATGGGTGCTTTTTGTTATGGATGGAAGCGAGTGGGCTCAAAACAAGCTGTTAATAAAAAGTTTGAATAACCATTTAAGTTTATTTGGGTCAAATCGGTTCCAAAGCATCACGGGGAAAGCCTTGGTGCTGCTTCCTCTGGTTGGGGATTTGGCTGCTGCTCTACCAAGTAAGGTAAAGTCTGGCAACAACATGAAAACCAAATATATAATCAGTTATTACTACCAATAAATACTTAATATTTTACCTCAAATTTATTTTCAGGTAAGACTCAGGATCTTGCAGTCATTTGCAGCACACACTAAATGCAACAAAAACTTGATGGACTTCTGAACTCTTCAACCCGTGGGATGTTTTGCCAGACATGTCAGCTCCCATAAATATGAGGTTGTGGTTCACAAAGAATTTTTTTTTTTTCACTCGACTTGGGTTTGAGGCTTTGTTTCGAGAAGAGACTTTCAGTATTTCTGTGCAGATCATACATCTGATGATATGACAAAGTGAAATATTTATAGATGGAGTTGTCCCTTGTCCCCCTTAATAAAGCAGCTGTAATGGTGAAAATTTACCACTTTCATTCAAATATTCCATACACAAACAGTGCAGTGCTGAAAAGATAGAATTTGTATCTACTGTTCCATCATTTTGTACACAATAAACTTTGAATAATGACAGAATCAAAGAAAAGGGGCATTTTCAACACAAATACTTCTATGAAGGACAATACAGGATAATAAGATGAAGTAGTTCTTCAGAGGTTTTGGGTCTCTGTGGGATTCAAGAGGGATGTAAGTAGGATTCAGTCATTTCATTTTTCTTGTTTGCAGTTATGTATCAAATGGTCTAAGCACAAGTTTATTTTGTCATTTTTTTATATATTTTGTTTAGGCCATGGTAATGTTGAAAAAAATATAAAGCATTTCTAATTTATGGCATAGTGAATTAACTGCACATTAACAACACAATTTCTTTTGTATACAAAGTAGACACCGTTTCTTTCTGGCTATAGTGCACCTTTATACACAACTTTTCAGATTGCTTAAACTGGCCCTATTTTAGCAAATTTGCGAACTGGAGGATTATGCCAAAATTAAGCAGATGAGGCCAGGGACTACCTCACCAGTCATCTGTGTGAGAAAGCACAAATGCTTATACTCTGTATTTTATAAGGCAAAGCTATAGAAATGTTGCTTAGACTTCAAGCTTAGACCATTTTGCAAGAGATCATCACATAAAATATGATTAAAAACTTTTAAATAACACGTCAGAATGTAATAAAATAGATAAAAGGCCAATGGTGATGAACATGAATCTCTACCTTTACTATTTTAAATGGACAGTCATTAATTTAACTGAAAAAAATTACACATATAAGCCGCTAGATGTCATACTAGAGCAGCACAAGCCAAAATTAAGACTATATAGATTACGTTCATGCAAAACAAACAAAACAAAACAAAAAAAAACCCACTAAGGATGTAGTTTTTATATAGAAACCTAGAAATATACTTACTCAGAAAAAAAGTATATTCCTTAGTTTCTTTTTGTCTTAATCTTGTTTAGCAGTTCAGTTAAGCTTCACAAGCCTAGTAGAGATGATTTGTTGATTGAAATATATGGATAATTCAGATAAACAACATTATGTAATGGTATTCACTGGATGTGCAATTTATTTCTGTTAATAAATTCTTGAACTTGAAGAGAGGTTGTCACTCTGTTAATCTATATGTGTGCAGAGATTGCTGTTAAAAAATGCCAGTGCTCGAATCACCTTTTCAGCTATTGTCCTAATAACAGCTGTTTGGGCTGATAGTGGGCTGATACATTACCTAACAGACTGACAGCAATTTATTAGACATTAAATGACTTAAAACATGTATGATGACACAAAACTGGACTGTACTAGTCCCCTGTGTATATGTCTGCCCAGCTGTTTGGTTCTGATCGGCTCAGAGTTTCATTGTGCATGAGCCCAAACGGTCCAATCACTTTAGAATTGAGCTGTCTTCTAATAAAGTCCGCAAGTCTAAAGCAGGTCATGTGAGCAGTTTTATCTCAAGTGAGTTGGCGTGTCGGGACACAAGGTTTGGAGCCACGAGTGGCGTTTAGTTAACCTGACAACAGCCAGCTGCATGTCTCGCTCCGCCTAGCTCCACTCACATACATCTGGGACATCGCTCATTTAAAGTGATTTCCCCAACCAAATTTTTGGTCTGGCCAATCAGGACGCAGGGCGGGTGTTTCATGGATGTGACGTAGTGGAGAAGCCACCGTGAGATTCCAACAGCAATGGCGGCTCGCATCGAGGAAGCAAGCGTTAGCATTGATGCTGCTATTTCTTCCGTGTTGTCCAATCTATCTGATATTGTTTCATTAAAAGAACATCAGAGAACGGCTCTGAAGGCTTTTGTTGGTGGAAACCATGTTTTCGCCCTTCTCCCGACCGGATTTGGCAAGTTTGGTTTTCCGGGGCGCGTACGCGGACGCGCAACGCGGACGCGCAACGCGGACGCGCAACGCGGACGCGCCCCGGAGCGGTTAGCGGTTAGCGCGAACCATATTGGGAGGCCTTTAGTCCTCGACGCGGTCGGCCCGGGATCGACTCCGACCCGCGGCGCTTTGCCGCCTGTCTTCCCCCCTCTTCCTGTCAGCTCACTGTCAATAAAACGCTTGCCACTACAGTGTTTCCCGCAGGAATTTGCTTATGCGAGGCGGACCGACTCGCGGAGCGGGGGTGGACGACACGTTTTCCGCGGACCGGCTCGCGGAGCGGAGCGGAGGGGGGGGGGTTGGACGACACGTTTTCCGCGGCCGCCTCGCCAAGATAGCGCTGCGGGAAGCCCTGCACTAGAGCTGCAAACACATAAAAAAAAAAAAAAGGTGTTTTTTTTCCTGCGTCGGTCTCATCAGCGTCATGGGTTAGCTTCGGTGTGAGTGGTTGAAATAGCACGTCGATAAAGATGACAGACAAGTGGCTTATCCAATCATATGCAAGGAGTTTTGATAAGGCCCAGCCTTCAGTAAAGGCAATTCCTATGGCGGTGTCCCAGATGTATGTGAGTGGAGCTAGGCGGAGCGAGACATGCAGCTGGCTGTTGTCAGGTTAGCGTTTAGTCACCGTGTGGAAAATCCACAGAACCTTTGCTCGTAATATAGGTTCTGATCCGAAGAAGACCAGGAAGTCGTTAACGGAAGAAGCAGAACTGTTGTCTCTCAGAGGTAGCATGGAAGAATTACCGCTAGTCCTAAAGCCAGAGCAGCAGAACTGAAAGCTGTCGTCTATCTACCCTTCACAGTGCTTTCTAAATGCACCTCTGCCACCCGAACACCCAACGTTCAAAGTTTATTAATTTAATTTTTTATTTATTTATTTATTTATTTTTTGCATAATCAGCAGTAGGCTTCATTATTGCTGTTTGAAAGGGACTTTAACCAAGACTTAAACTGGTTGTTTTGCTGCCAAGTGTTGATAAATTAGAATTTCCCCATGACAACGGCAGCACTACTCCTCCTGTTTTTTCAGATTATTTTTATCTTCTTGAATTTGAAAATTGAAATTTGAGACCTTTCAGGGCTTAAATTAAAATTTTCAAATTCAAGAATTTTTAAGACCCCACAGAAACCCTTCACCAAAGTACCTTCTTCTACATGTTTGCTGTGTCCCAAACATGGCTTCTGGCAAACAGGACCTCTGGTTTTCTTTGAACAATGGCTTTCTTCTTGCCACTCTTCCATAAAGACCACATTTGTGCAGTGTACGACTAATAGTTTATCATATGGACATTTTCCCCCACCTGAGCTGTGGATTTGCAGTTCATCCAGAGTCACCATGTGCCTCATGGCCGCATCGCTGATCCATGCTCTCCTTGTTCGGCCTGTAAGTCTAGGTGGACGGCATTGTCTTGGTAAGTTTACAGTTGTGCCATACTTTTTCCATTTCCGGATGATGGATTGAACAGTGCTCCGTGAGATCTTCAGAGCTTGGGAAATCTTTTTATAGCCTAAGCCTGTAATTTACTCTCTCCTTGGACTTAATGTTTCAAAGCTGATCTATTCAATTGTATGTTTAAAAAGTTAACACTGTCAATGCATAGACTTCTTTTAAAGTAATACAAGTCAGAACCATGCCTTTATTTGCGTTTGAGCAGTGGAACTTAGAAGAAAGGCTTGTGTATGGAATATTTCAATGAAAAATACATGAAATTAGGTCTTTCTGTTGGTACACCAATGAGATTTCACCATCCCACACAGTGTTTGTCTGATCTTTGGTCAGCTTGCTGTCAACTGGTATGGTTGATCTTTCATCTTGTTTGAAATTTGTGTTTACACAGGATGACTGGGACATTTACAGCTTTCACATCAACTCCACCGTGACCAGCCGATATGCCACCACCATCTTCACAAGCCGTGTGGCCAATCGTATGAATGAATCAAAGGACATTGAACTCCGTGTCAAGATTCCCAAAAGTGCACATCAATAAATTCAGATTCTGAGCACAGGAAAATACCAACAGCTGAAACCAAATCTTTTTATTAAGGAAGACGTATAACTGTTTTTCCCCATCAAATCTGATAAAACCTTTCCCTTTTAGATCAGTTAGGATTACCAAAAGTATTTCTCTTGCTAAAAGATTCCCCCACCTGAGCTGTGGATCTGTGCAGGTGATTCAGAGTCCCATGGGCCTTTTGGCTGCATCTCTGATCAGTGTTCTCCTTGTTTTGCCTGCAGGTTTGGGTGGATGGACTTTTCTTGGTAGGTTTACAGTTGTGCCATACTATTTCCCTGTCAAATCAATACCACTTGGTCTGCATATGTCTGTCTGCACAATATTAAACTCTTATGTCCTTCCCTTTCCCCTCACTCTGCCTGTACTTGTTCATAGTCTTGTCACTTCCCATATTGACTATTGCTACTCCATTCTGTTTGGTGTCCCACAAAAACTCTCCATTAGCTCCACCTGGTCCAGAACTCAGCAGCTTGAACCATTACAGGTACATCTTCATTTCATCACATCACCCCTGTTTTACTGCAACTTCAATGCCGCCCGGTTAAATTCAGAATTCAATTAAAAATGCATCTGTTTATATTCAAAGTCATCCACAACATCCCCCCTCCTTACTTATCTGACCTATTTCATGTTACCTCCTCTTTCCACTCCCTGAGAACTTCCTGCTCAATCCATCTCTCTGTTCCTTTTTTTTTTTGCCTAAATACCTTTGGGAGAAGCGTATAAGAAAGCTCTTCTCCCAAAATCTAAAATTCTACCCCATCTGACAGCCGAAGTATTGACACTCTACACCTGTTTAAATCCAGACTCAAAACACACGTCTTCAAGACAGTTTTTTTCTCTGATATTTTAACTTTTATTGATGATTTATTTGTTTTATTGTTGTTGCTTTATCTTCAGAAAATGTATTATTATTATTATTATTATTAGTAGTAGTAGGGTTGTTGTTTCCATTCCCAGATGATGGATTGAACAGTGCTCTGTGAGATGTTTAAAGCTCATAATCATCAGGAAATAAAATCAAGGTCACTGACTAGATTCTGGACATTCCATGTCAGCATAATGGTTATCCTTACAGCGGAGGTACGGTAAATGTTTTTGATGCAGGAAGGCCCTCTGTGTAGAGAATGAGTAAGCTGGTAAAGGAGGAGTTTGAGAACAAGAGAGCAAGTCAATGTCAGACTAACTTTAGCTGTACAACGAGGCAGAATGGAAAGAAGTGTGGTGAAACTCCTTTGTGGGCTACTGCTGCTTTTCGCTACTGGACAACCAAAAACGGTAATGTCTATAACATATTAAGGACAGAAAACTAGTTAACAGAAAATGTATCTTTAAATTTTGTCTATTGATACATATTTTTTTAGAATAATTTAGATGGTGACAGATGACTGACATTTATGGTTTGTGACTTCCTGACAAATGCAAGTCTAAACTCTATTAAATAAACAGATAATGGGGCTTGAAGCTCTTTGGACTTTATAGGCTTGGGCTTATTTCAGGTTGATATTTTCACCCAATATGAATGCACTTATTCTACACAATAACCCTTTCCTTTTTAACATTGCAATATGTCCTATTAGTAGTAGCTACATGAAAAAAACATTTGTATTTAACTTTTCCTACATCAACCTGGGGTCAAAAGAAACCACAATTAAAAATGGTGGCAAATAATATATTTATTAAAGTGGGGCTAAAACACAAAAAAATTTAACAAGCAATCAAGGATGCATGACATTAGTTGCATCTTTGATTTAGAACTATGAATATTCCATTCTTTTTTGTTTTATTTTACAACCAGCAACCAAAAAGGAAGGGAAAAAAACAGCCCACAAAACCAACCCCTCCTAAAAAAAACCCAGAGTACTTTACCCTAAGAGGACTGTGTTGTGGGTTATGATAAGATATATTAATTTCCAGGTTGGTGGATAAGCGTTTCATAGGATGCCATTTCAAATATAGTAAAGAATTAATAAAACTAAATGACAATGTGCTTACCGTTTTTCAAATAACTGATAACATGTTATATTGCTGTGAACAAGTATTTTCATCTATTTCTGCTCCCCCTGCCACCCACTAAGACATTTAATCCATTCATCCATCCATCGATTTTCCGACACGCTCATCCCTGCTGGGGTCGCGAGGGGTGCTGGTGCCTGTCTCCAGCGTTCACTGGGCGAGAGGCGGGGTACACCCTTGACAGGTCGCCAGTCTGTCGCAGGGCAACACAGAGACAGAAAGGACAAACAACCATTCACGCACACTCATACCTAAGGACAATTTAGAGAGACCAATCAACCTAACCGTCATGTTTTTGGACTGTGGGAGGAAGCCGGAGTACCCAGAGAGAACCCGCATATACAGGGAGAACATGCAAACTCCATGCAGAAAGACCCAGGGTGAAGACATTTCATATTGCCATTAATATTATTTTCAGACAACAAACCACTGAGTAAATACAAAAAGGCAGGTTACTTTGTGTGAAGTGTTTGGTTCCAAAACCAAATTACCTTGGCGGTAAACATTTGCAGTATATGGCAATGGCAGCAACTCTTTTAAATTACCATGAAGGGATTTTAGTCCTCTGTTATTTGAAGAATAGGCCATATTTTTTTTTAATTTTATTTTTTTTTAGCTTGAAAGGCTAATTCTAGGAGAAACCCAAGTATCTTAATCAGATTTTAATCCAGACTTTGACTAGGATATTCCAAAACACTTCTGATTTTTTAGAGCAATTTGGAGGTGGAGTTGTTGCTATGCCTTGAATCAGTTTACTGCGGCACAACCCAAGCCCGCTAAAGCCTAAGGTCACATACAGATGGTAGGACGTTCTCCGTCAGTAATTTTGTCAGAAAGCAGAAGTCATGATTTCATCACATTGTCTGGGGTTCAAAGCAGCTTCCACCACCATTCTCAACTGTGTGTAAGTTTTATGCCAGATGTAACAGGACACACTCGTGCCAAAAATACCCTCTCTCCTTGGTAGTTAATCTCTCTTGTGATCTTGGCCTGGGGGTTATTTTTTGTATTCCAGTAGTTGCCCAATTTATTCCTAATTTTTTTGATCGTGAACACTGAAATTTACTGAAGCAAATTAGGCCTCCAGGGCAATAGATGTTATTTTATTTATTTTTTGTTGTGCAATTATGCACTGTTTAAAGTTATTTAATTTTTAATAATTAACTCTCAGTCTTTTAGGTATTGTCTGGTGAATATCAGCCCAAACAGCTGATATTAGGACAATAGTTGAAAGGGTGATTCAAACATTGGCATTCTTTTAACAGCAAACAAGTTCAAGAATTTATTAACAGTAAAATGAACATCCGGAGAACACCACTAAACAATGCTATTTATCTGAATTAACACTAGATTTTAGTGAACAAATCCTCTCTACCAGGCTAGGGAAACTTAACTAATCTATTCAGCAAAATGAAGATAAAAAGAAGCGAAGGAACCATGTACACACAAAGGAAACAAAAAGACAAAAATTTTTTTTAAAATCATCATCATAATGATTCAATGAATCCTGACTCACTGCAGATCCAAGTTAGAGAACTAAAGTTCATCTTAAACAATGTGGAATGAGATCAAATTAGTTTAATTTAGAACATTTGATATCTGTCAACCGATACACAATGAAAATCCAGCATTAAGCAAAAGATTATTTAATAAAATAGCACTTTAAATAATGATTTGCTTAGTAAAAATCAATAACCTTTAGGACACTTGATCGTATTAATGCAATTACTCCCCTGTGTATATATATATATATATATATATATATATATATATATATATATATATATATATATATATATATATATATATATACATACATATATATATATATATATATATATATATATATATATATATATATATATATATATATATATATATATACACACACACACACACACACACAAACTAAAAATAAATAGTTGAGCCTACCAAAAGGTATGAGCCTGCCATTGGACAATTACTGAATTATTGCGTGGATTATTATGTTTCAGCTGGCAACAAGTTATTTAACCTCAACTGGTGCAATAAGTTGCTTCTCATTTCTTAAACATGCATGTGGAATAACGTCAGTCTGTTTAAGAAGGGTCAAATCATTGCCATTTATCAAGTAAGCTTGAACCGGAACTGGAAGGATAGTGGGGACTAGGGTTGGGAATAGATACGATTTTTACGATTCCGATTCTCTTATCGATTCTGTGAAACGATTTAATTCCTTATCGATTCTCTTATCGGTTCCAATTTGGGGAAATTGTTTTAACCTCTTAAACAAAAATAAACATGGTATTAAGCATTTAAAGTTAAAGTAATAGTCGTTTTACATTTTAGAGACATAAAAAGACAACAAATAAGCATTAAAGCTGAGCTGCAGTGCGTTTTGAGGCGGAGGGATATTTCAGCGTCACTTATTTTAGACCCCAAACAAGCGACTTCACTTTCAAAAACAAGCCCAAAAAACTGCAACCTGCAACTCATGAAATTTACAAGTGACTTTAGATAAAATAAGACCAAAGTCGCATAAAATAAGTGGGCTTCTCAACAGTGAGCATACTTTCTAAGTCTGTCGTATCCCTCCGCCGCTCTGGTCGGTACACAAATGTTTCGGCAAATTCTATATTATGAAAAAGAAAACCCTACCGAAAAGTCTCGCTCTGATGTCATCTTGAAGACATTCTTCTTCGAAATGTTGGCTACAGACGACGTATTTTCTCTCAGGCCAGAAGTTCGATGGCAAGTTGGCAATCCAACAAAAGAGCCCGTGGTGGATCATGAATCAGAAAGGTGAAATTTTTTTTTTTCCATTTTTACCCGATATATTGGAACATCCAACTCCTATGCACGTGGGCATTGTTGTTTCAACAATAGCTCTCGTGAATTTCAATGGTGAAGTCCTCTGGAAATCCGAAATAATCATTGTCGTAGAGCGCAGTGCCTTACCGCGACATTACGTCACAGGATGTGATGTCGGGCAATAATTGCCGCCCCCATACCCAGTGATCCAGACGACAATTTATGCTTTTATTTTCTTACTGATTAACGCTAAATTCATTAAATCACCACAAACGTATTAGCTTTGGGTATAGCTAATGATCCACTGATTTTTCCTTTTTGACTTTCGATCGCTTTACCCGATGGGGCGCCATTTTTTGCTTACTGAATGTCGTGTGCGTGACTTGCGTAAAAAACGTGACGTAAGTCGTGCTGCCTGGCTCTGGTGCTGCCTGGAATCGTTAAGCGAGCTGCCAAACGGTGCCATGGAATTGGAACACACGGAACCGGTTCCAGAACAGGAACCGGTTTTCGATTCCCCACTGGGGACCTATCATCTTTGAGGAAGAAATGTGGCTGGAGGTGATGCACCGATCATGCCTACTGTTCAACTGTGGGGCAGTGCTATGATCTTGGGTTGCTGGAGTTGGTCAGGTCTAGGTTCAGCATGTGCTCGAAGAATGAGGTCAGCTGACTACCTGAATATACTGAATGACCAGGTTATTCCATCAATAGTTTTATTCTTCCCTGATGGCATAGGCATGTTCCAAAATGACAATGCCAGGATTCAATTGTGAAAGAGTGGTTCAGGGAGCATGAGACATAATTTTCACAAATGGATTGGCCTCCACAGAGTCCAGACCTTAATCCCACTGAGAATCTTGGGGATGTGAAGGCTTTGCACAGAGGGCACACTCTACCATCATCAATGCAAGATCTTGGTGAAAAATGAATACAACACTGGGTGGAAATAAATCTCGGGACATTGCAGAAGCTTATTAAAACAATGCCATAGCGAATGTGTGCTAAAGGCAGAAATATTAGAGTGTGTGACCTGTTTTTTTGGCCAGGCAAAAAAAAATAAAAAAAATAAAAATAAAATATCTATCTATCTATCTATCTATCTATCTATCTATCTATCTATCTATCTATCTATCTATCTATCTATCTATCTATCTATCTATCTATCTATCTATCTATCTATCTATCTATCTATCTATCTATCTATCTATCTATCTATCTATCTATCTATCTATCTATCTATATATATATATATATATAATTGTATGTAGATACTTCTTTGGAAGTATTGTACAACGATACCTTTGTTTGAGTTTGAGCACTGGAATCTACAGGAAAGGCTTGTTCATGGAAAATGTGAACAAAAATATGTGCAATCAGGTCTTTCTGTTGGTACACCAATGAGATTTCACCATCCCACACAATGTTTGTCTGATCTTTGGTCAGCTTGCTGTCATCTGCTGTACTTGATCTTTCATCTTGTTTGAAATCTGCATTTTGTGTTTACACAGGATGACTGGGACATTTACAGCTTTCACATCAACTCCACCGTGACCAGCCGATATGCCACCACCATCATCACGAGCCGTGTGGCCAATCGTATGAATGAATCAAAGGAAATTGAATTCCATGTCAAGATTCCCAAGAATGCATTCATCAGTAAATTCAAAATGTGAGCTCAGGAAAACACCAACCGCTGAAACCAAATCTTTATATATAGGAAGACATAACTCTTCTCCCCCCCTCAACTCTGACAGAACCTTTTGTTTTCCTCCCCCCTTTAAAGTCAGATTTGCCTTTAAACATCTGTGCTTTCCAAGTCAAGAACATGATGTCAGCGTTTGTAAGCTTCTGATGGCTTAATGCACAACATTTGGGTTAAATAAAGGCCTGAACGTGGCTCTATTTAAGGCAACATCTCAATCACACTGTTTCCAACCAAATTCAGTCAAGATATCAGGAAAGAGTCTGAACTGTCATAAATCTCGTTCATAACTAGGTACAATTTCCAGCGGCCTGACAGTGCCATGCTTTATGTCCTTAACTATGTTGAACCATCCTACTGTTAAGGAAGGAGAGGGTGTTCTGTCTCAATGTTGATGATGTGTTGCTGGAAATGTGTGCATTAACCCCAGAACAAAAACAAACAGTGCAAAGAAGCTGACAGAAGCTGGTGAGACAGGATCATTGCATAAAGTGAAATGAGTCATTTACCCACATGGGCTGAAAGGCTGCTAGGAGAAGAAAAAATAATTAAAAGCAACATAAAAAAAGCAACATAAAAATTCATTTTACAGTTAGCTTATTTGCAAGGGTGGGAGGTTCATGATATTTCAATGGAGCAGGGACTAGTGCACTTTCTAAACATCATAATACCTTATTGAGGAATTGGGTCTTACACATTGACAATAGCACAGAAATTAGATACCAAATAAGTTAATGGCAACACATTTGATGTTTTGGAACTGCCTTCACAAATCCCCGATCTCAGTTTAAAATAAAAGTAATGGTCAGACCTCAAGTGAGGTGTGTCTGAACAAGGCAGCATGCAAACCTGAATCAGTTACACTAGTCATGCCAGGAGCAATTGATACAAATCCCAGTAATCTGTTGTGAGGAACTTGTGGAGGAACACTAAAAGCTTTTCAACCCAAGTCATACAGTTTGAAAGGCGATTCTGAAAAAGAAAATTCACAAACTTTTTTTTATTTAAAGAAAGTAAAAATAATCTGAAAAATTGGTCTGCAAATTCTGATCATTGCTTTAACTGTTACTTACCTAAAACAGGAAAAACTTAGTCTAATATAGTTTTCAAACTGTGTATGTAACTATCTCTTTTCATCTGGGAATATTTAATAAATGGGTATCATAAAAAATAATATTTAGGCTACTCTGGAAAAATGGTCTGTATTGTAACCTATAGGATGATGGACGGTCAAGTGTATGAAGGAGTTGTGAAAACAAAGGAGCAGGCTCAAGTGCAGTACACTGAGGCGGTGTCCCGTGGCCAAAGCGCTGGGATTGTCAGGTATAAGTATTGATTTATTTACTCCCAGGTCCTTTACAGATGTACTTAATAATACTGTAATTTTACTTTACTGTGATCTTGTAATTTATAGGTTGTCTTTTATAGCTATTTAACAACTAAAGATAACTTAAGGTTATGAGAAATCTAATGTTAACGCCTCTGCTATTAGCTCTGTAGGGAGAACCATGGAGGAGTTTAAAACCTCAGTAACTGTGGCAGCCCACAAAAAGGTGACCTTTGAGCTCACCTACGAGGAACTGTTGAAACGAACACATGGCAAATACAAGCTGCAGATCCACACACGACCTACGAGGCCTGTCCAAGACTTCAAGGTTTGTTGACCATCCACAAACAGAATGGTGACTAACAGTAGTTCCCATAAGTGTTTCAAACTGCTTGTTTTGTTGTTTTCACCACCAGATGGACGTGCATATTCGTGAAAAAGTTGACATCAGTTTCGTTGACGTGAAAGGAGGACTCAACACTAAGGCCCTGGCTAATGCCATCACGAAAACACATACAAACAAACAGGTACGGCTGGTTCCACAAAAAGAGGATACATTTATGCTTTAGCATGGATGTCACCTAAGTAAGTAAAAACAAAAAGTTAATGTAAAGAGAACATAGTATGACCTGGCTGGCCTTTGCAGGCATGGGTGTATTTCCATCCAACAGTGGATCAACAGAAAACCTGTGACAGCTGTGGAGAGGAAGGTATGAATGGAGATCTGGTCATTGTTTATGACGTCAACAGAGAGAATGGACTGGGAGACATCATGGTAAAGCACTGCTAATTTCTTGAAAATGTGTTTCTGTTTCTCTGGGAACTATACATAGAATGACAGAGACAGTCTTGGTAAAAAGATGGTACCCAGTTTTCTCTGTTGCTTTGGTGTTTTTTTCAAAACAGATTTGAAATCTTGAAACTTGTTAACTTTCCTATTATCACTTAAGCACATACCAGCAAATTATTTGCTTGTTTTGTCATTTTGCAAATGTCTTTCTGCTTTCATGCAGATGTGTACAATGTGAGCAATCGACATTTCTATCATACAGTAAATTATCGATTGGTTGTATTCTGCTAATCAAAATGCATAATCTGTCAATTAAAACTGTCACGTAAAAGAATCTCCCAAATACATTCGGGCCTTTTTTCTTTTTTCTGAGGCCTTTCTAACCTTGCCCCCGCCTTGTTTCCCCCGTCTCCAAAATGAGTGTATGCATCGGTCAGAGCTGCTGTGAGGACTGCACATTTTCCCATCAAGCTTTGTGTTATAAATCCGAACTTTTGCGGGGGGTGCACATGTTTCAGGCCCTATTTTGTGCATACGCAAGCTCTATAAATGAGACCCCTGGTTCTTTTCAGATTCTATAGGTTTCAAATCTAGCTTGGACTCCTAAAAAAACAAATATTGCATAATGCACAATGTGATTAGTTGATGAATTAATTAAAAATGAAGCAAAAATAGAGAAGTTATGTTATCATGACTATGTGACTTAAATATGTACATCCTTTTCATCAGTATAATTTTCATTAATCTTTATTCTTACGTCCTCCTAGACTTCTGACGGATACTTTGTCCATCACTTTGCTCCATCTGATCTTCCCCGAATACCAAAGAACGTTGTTTTTATTATCGATCAAAGTGGCTCAATGCACGGCAGAAAAATGGCACAGGTGAATGTTTAAAAAGTTTTTGATAAAAAATATTTTGCCTTACCTTTCAATTGATCAACTTGAGAGCTCGCATGAAACAAACATCACTTTAAGGGTTTCTTATCTAAAAAAATTTTGTCAATGTGTTTTTGCACAGACCCGAACCGCTTTGGTCCATATTTTGAATGATCTGGCAGAAGATGACTTCTTTGGTCTCATCAGTTTTGATAGCGCAATAAATTACTGGAAACGAGAACTCATTCAGGCCACTGGTCAAAATCTGGAGCAGGCCAAGCAGTTTGTGCTGAATATCAGAGACAGAGGAGGTGAGAGAATTTTATTCAGTGAACCAAACATTTTTGCAGCATGATGGAAGTGAAATACTCTTTCTTTCCCTTTCAGCTACAGACATCAATGCAGCAGTGTTGGAAGGAGCACGTATGTTGAATGTACATCCCAGAGAAGGTTCAGCTTCTATCCTCATACTTCTCACTGATGGAGACCCAACTACAGGTAAAGAGCATTTAACACCATAACATCTGTTTTTTGGGCTGTATTACGTCAACATTGGCAGCTGACACAATTATCAAAAAGACAGTAAACTTTTAAGGCATGGGTCTTAAAGGGGACATAACATGCAAAATCCACTTTCCAACCCTTAAATACCTTTTGTGGTGTGCTTGGGGCCTCTGGAAGTACTGAAGAATTACATATGTTTCTTAAAAAGTATTGTTTAGATATTTTAGATCCCTAAAAGATTCAGGGTCTTTTCAGGTTGCAGATTTTTCTGTTACGTTCTCCTCACTGTTACATCAAAGCTCTTTTTGTGGAATGTCTAAATATGGTGTCATGTTTAATTGACACTTCGGTTTTGTAGTCCAAACTCAATGATACCGAAGGCTGCAGGGGCCTGTTTCAGAAAGAATGGCTGAGTTTAAATCAGTTACTCTGAGTAGTTTTACCTCACGCTGTCATACTCAGCGTTTACAGTTTCAGAACGGGTGGTATCAATCAGGTAACTAAACTCAGCATACCCTAAACTCACCAACCCTGAGATGAGCACAAACACAGGCATGAAAAAAGCCCTCATCAATGAAATACAGTAATGCGATTCACAATGGCAATAGTTGGAAATAAGCCTTGAAGTTCCCATTTCACACGAATGGAATTATATATCTTAATGAAGGCATATGGAGAATATGAAACCATAACTAACAAAAGAGCGAGTTAGTAGCAGAAAATTACTGAAAAAGTCAATGCATGAGTGATATGAGGGTTATTTGACAGAGAATTAATGCTGTATTATCACACTACAGTCATTCAACACTCAAAAATGGGGGTGGGGGGAAGCATAAGAAGGACATGGCAAATCAAGATAAAGTATCAAAATGCAGTTTAATCAGATACGGTCCAGTTATAAGCTTTTCTTATGTTTAATCTTAACTAACAAACTGTATTAACCTACACACTCACTCCACCAGTCCCATTTAAAAGAACCTTATTGAATAAGTGCATGGTTAAACTTTACCTTTTGTGAGAGAAATTGTTTTTACTCATTTGCGTGAAGTATTTCAAGGATCAACGCAGCAGTAATTTTTGTTAGTAATGATGAGGGATTTTATCCAGAAACTTAATTTGATCATGGACTCTGTTCCATCTGAGTACAGAAACACAGCAAAGTGGTAAGCTGCTGGTAACTTCTAACAGACATAACTTTACATATAGCACTTGCTGTGTGCACACCTACAGCTATTCCAGTCCAGTTTATATGAATGGTAAATGGCCTGTACTTGTATAGCACTGAATGACACAAGGCTGCCATATATCAGCACCACCAGGCCCTTTGACCACCACCAACAGAGCCAACAAAGCCAGTGAAGTGTCTTAAAGGAAAGTTTTAAGCCTAGTCTTAAAAGTAGACAGAGTGTCTGTCTCATGGACCAACACTGGGAGTTGATTCCATAGGAGAAGAACCTGATAGCTAAAATATTTACCTCCCATTCCACTAGTAGACCTACAGTCTGAGAGTGAAGTGCTCTGTTAGGAACATATGGAGTAATTTCAATTTAATTAAATTTTATTTATATAGCGCCAATTCATGAAACACGTCATCTCGAGGCACTTTACAAAGTCAAATTCAATCATATTATACAGATTGGTCAAAAATAAGTAATCATATCTCTGATAAATGATGGAAGTTGATTATTACGGGTTTATACGTGAGAAGGAGATTTTTAAATTCCATAATTTATTTAACAGGAAACCAATGAAGGGAAGCTAAAATAGGAACATTTTTATCTCTTTTTCATCAGAGCTCTTGCTGCCGCATTTTGGATCAGCTGAAGGCTTTAATCTGCATTTTGTATGCTTTCTGATTTGAAAGAATTACAATAGTCCAGCCGTCTTGCCGTAGTTGCCGTCTTCGCCTGACTCTCTGCAAACAACGAAATATAACCAAACATAACTTCCTGAATGTTACGGGCGTTGCCATTTTGATTTGCTTCAAACCCAGAGAGCAGTAGTACCGCAGATCATCACTAGGAGGCCAGGAGGAGCCAAGGAACCGAGATAGCGTGATGTGTAAACCGTCGTCAGAAACAAGCTCGGCTTGGTTAACTGATCCAAACTCGGACCGAGCTCGGCATGGATCGGTTTAACAAGGGTAGTGCAAATGGGGCTAATTGGTTACAAGAGAGCCTCTTGAGCTTCACTGATGAAGAATTCAGACCAAAGCATTGCAGTTCCACTTTATATAGACTACAACTGAATAATTTGTGTTATTCAGGATAACTGAATAACACAAATTAAGGATTTAAAAGCATGGTATTTGCCCTTTAAAAACACAAAATACAAACTAAGCTTAATTTTACAGAGATGCAATTTTTCCTTGTACTTTAAGTATAATCAACAGTGATATCACAGAAAGATATGTTGGAATAACTCAAACTCCTTTGTGCTTGCTCTTGAAAATAATTTGATAACAGTGTTTGTCTCTCTGTTTTGCCTCTGACATACTAAAGTGAGTTAAATGTGTTGTGTTTTTGCAGGAGTGACAAACATTAATACCATACGGTCAAATGTAAAACAGAAAATTGCAGGAAAATATCCACTTTATTGTCTTGGCTTTGGGTTTGATGTCAATTTTGAGTTCTTGAAGAAAATGTCCCTGGAGAACAATGGTGTGGCAAGAAGGATTTATGAAGACTCCGACGCTGATTTACAGCTAAAGGTATGTTCATCTATTTGAACCTTTTCTGAATCTTTATGCAAAACCAAAAAGTTGCCTTATTTGTGGGAGAAATTGAACATTCATATTATATCATTATTATGTATTCACAGGGTTTCTATGATGAAGTTGCCACTCCTCTGCTGACAGATGTCACAATGATCTATGTTGGTGGAGCCAATCTAACCCAGACAAATTTCAGTCAGTATTACAATGGCTCTGAGATTGTGGTGGCTGGTGAGATCATTGACAACAACGTTGAAATCTTCACGCCACAAGTTGTGGCCATTTCAGTAAGATTTGTTGATATCATTACTTAAATTAAAGTTTAGGTAAGCAAATACTGATCTGACAGTTTGCTTTGGATTTTGACAGACTAGACAAAAAGTGGCATATTCTAATACAAATAGCTCTGTGGGTTCTTTGGACACTAAAGGACTACTTCAGAGGGTTTGGGCCTACCTCAAAGTTAAGCAGCTTCTAGAGAAGGAGTAAGTAGTATATGTGACATATGTTTGTCTTTGTTTTGCTTTGTATTTGGTCATTCATTGCAGTATCACTTTGAATATCAGATAAAGAAACACTTTTGGCACCCATATAAGGTTTTTTGTCAGGACCAGTTGTATCTGCAAATCTTGAGCACCTTAATGTGATTGAAAGCAAACGTGCCATACAATACTATAGTATGCTGAATAACTGTCTAAAGTAAATATAAATGACACCGATGTAAACCATTCTTGGATAAGCAGAAGATGAGGAATTCGGGGATGGATAGATGAATAAAAAGGATGGACACACAATATTGGACTCTTAGGTTATTACAGAAGTTTATCCTTGTTAACTTTTCATGGCAGTGTCATTGGTTTGGATGCTTTCAGAAAGTATATGAAATTCTTGCATTTTCCAAAAAAAAATTTTTTAAAGTTCTTACTGGTTCTTACTGGTTTGGTCCTGTTTTTTGTCTTTAGGGACACCGTAGTCATTTATATCTGCACATTGGCATTGTTGTAAGCACTATCACCTGGCAGCAAGAAGAAAAGGATTTAAATCCTGGCTGGGGGCCTTCTGCATGGCCCTTACATGTTCATCCTATACATGCATGCATTACCTTTTGGTGTTCTGGGTTTATAAATACGTGTGTGTGTGTGTGTGTGTGTGTGTTTGTGTGTGTGTGTGTGTTCTGAGTGTTTCTGTGTCCAGGGTTAGCCTTTCACCCAGTAATGACTGAAAATGCAAATATTTATAGTTGATTTTACAATTAATTTTATTTGTTAAGATTTGAATCATACGTTTCAAAGTAAATAAGTTTTAAAATAATACAGTCTACATACTTTTACTGAAGCAGCTGGCTAAACTCATACCAGAAATGGTATGAAAAAGAAAATAAAGCTCTAGCATAAGTAAACTGTTCTCTCAGGGTGTATCTATTAATACGTTGTTGTTATACAGGCTATTGTTGACTGGATCTGAGAAAAATAATGCGAAAAAAGAGGCTTTGGAGCTCTCCTTGAAGTACAGCTTTGTGACTCCTCTCACATCCATGGTGGTCACCAAGCCTGAAGGGGAGAACACAGAAGTTCTTTACAAACCCAAAGAGAGAGGAAATCTACAACCCGAAAGGAGTACAAAAGCACATGGCAGAGTTTCGAATAGTGGAAGGCCCTCAGTGGGACATAAATCTCGTAAGTTAGGTCTGCATCACCACTTTTTACATGTTATCTCTAAACAAAATGTAGAAAATGGTGCTAAGAATACCCAAGGCATCTGAGTGATACAGTTTGAAGCGATACAGTTTCAAATGCAAACACTAATTATTTTGGCAGACAGAAATAATTTTGATAATCCTTATTGATCCAAAACAGGAAAGGTTTAGTCTGATTTATTGTCAAACAGTGTGAAAAACATCATGCATCTTTTTATGCAGCGTTTGTAAGTAGCTAACCAACCTGAAAAAACAAAACAAAAATAAAAAACAAATATACAGTTATTTATATCCACTAAAAGAGAGTGATAATGATTGAACTTCCATTGCAATAATCACAGAAAATTATAACATTTTTGGGTAACTGGTATGAAACAATCAAATATAACCCCTCCACTACCAAGAAACTCTGTGCTTAGGAATGTCAGATTCAGATGATAAAAAGCTGTGAAAATGAGAAACCTTCCAGCTCCTAATATTAGCATGTTGTGTGGTTTATATAATGGAATTTTCTTTTTACCATAATTTGATTCTGGTACTGCCTGGTGAAAAATAAATAAATATAAATAAGTCACCTCCTGGATTTAACTAAGCAAATAAGTATGAGCCTCCCATTGGATAATTACTGCGGTGATTATGTTTCAGCTGGCAACTTGTTATTTAACCCCAACTGGTACAATAAGTTGCTTCGCATTTATTAAACAACCAATTATAACAAAACATCCCGTTGTCGTGGAAAATTTGTCAGTCTGTTACAGAAGGGTTAAATCATTGGCTTGCATCAAGCAGAAAAAAACATCTAAGGAGTTCTCAGAAACTACCAAAATTAGGTTAAGAAATTGTTCAACGCATTATTAAAAACTGGAAGGCTAGTGGGGAACCTTTGTCTTCGTTAAAACTTAGCATAATTTAATCATATCCGCTTATCCCCGCTTATGTCCAATATTGATTCTGATTTCTTACCATACGCCTGCAAAAGCTCACTTATCAGAGTCTTCTGTTGGAAGAAAGGTGGCATTTCAGGATCTCCGTCCAGCTTCTGGAAAGCAATAGCTCAGGAAAAAAAACCCATTTATGTTAGTTTCTAGGTAAGGCATGCAGTCAAAACTGGGTCCTCTCAGTGTCAGTTTAATGTGAAGTTTTTAATTTCTGGCTGATCCTGGGAATGTATAGCAAACATCTTTTCTTTCCTTTACGTTTATAAATTTGCTTTAAAACATCTCCTTTCAAAAGATCTGCATAACTACTCTGTATGTAGTTACTTTATGTCACTGGAGATGCCAAAAATAAAAGCAAATAAAAATGTAACAAAGAAATAACCAAAATGCAGGAAAGTAAATAAAGGAAAATGTCTCCCAAAGAGCACAATCATGTTTGTCTCATTAATACATAGATTATTAACTTATTTCAGACAGTTGATTTCTTTCTGGTCCTTTTGACCAAGCAAATTCACTGCTAGTATTGCCTTTAAATATATACAACTTTCCAAATCCCAGTTGTTATAATGTAAAACCTTTTTTTTATGCTTTGTCCAACATAATTATTCAGTACAAGTAATAATTTTCTCCTTAAATTCATGGGCATCTTGTGTTTTTGTGCAATTATTACAGTTTTCCCCCAAGTAATTTAGCACATCAAGAACACTGTTTAACTCAATGCTAAAATCAAAATTTGAGCTATACAGAAAAAGTAAAAATTTAAATTTAAACCCTTCAGATCTGAAGCTCCCATGATTTTGCTAAAGCTGGAAACTCCGCCCTACAACATTGTTTGACCACCATGCTTAACAGACCACAACTCTATAAAAAAAGGCAAAAACCTGATTATCATTATCATTCTAATTTGTGAACCTTTCAGTATATTTACAATCTAAGGGTGTACATATTATAGGAGAAGGCTACATTTAATTGATCAGACCATAGACACTTTGTGTCCTTCAATATTTATTACGATTTCTCTTTTACCCCTCCTGTGGACATCATCTGATATTCTTTTCATGCTCCAGTCCCTATCAAGGCCAGAACACACTGACCAAGCAATCTCTCTATGTAGATTACGTGTTTAACGTAGCCCTTCGATATCTTGAAGCTCCTCAAATTTCCACTTTTAGTTTTATTAAAATTCTGCCAAAGGTCGCCCTTAGAAAAGCGATTCATATTCAATTCAATTTCATTCAGTTTTGATTAAAGCCATGGCACACATTCCACCTGAGTTTTATACATTTATTAAAATAAAAAAAAAACATGAACTTTGCCCTTAATTTACTCATAACCACATGTGCCTTCCATGCGCTGCTTCTCAAAGTCTATTTTATGCCTTCTTTTAAATGGACCGGTTTGTGATGAATCATTAACTTAAATGTGATCAAAACATATAGGAAGACTGTAGGGAGGATAGAGACACTGTTCAATTCCAAAGTTTTTATTCAATAAGGTTTTGTTGAGTCAATATATCCTTTTTTGTGCTGTCATCCATGGCAACAAGTAGTACATAAATGATCGGCTCTTTTCTTCATATTCCTTAGGAGCACGCATTGGCTCGTTTCCACAATCACTGCCAGTAGGTACTCTAAGGAAAGGTAAAGTCCTCATTTTTGACCCAAGTGCATCACAAGTAAGACGTAGATGGTTTAAATAGTAAATTTGTTACAAAGTGAAAGTGATATTGTTAGTAATTTTGTTGTTGTTAGTTAATACACAGTGTGTACCCTGGGTCTGATCCTCCACCATGTTGACATATTTACTCCGCATACGTTCTCTGTATAAGCAGAGAACTGTGTCGCAATGCCACCAAAGGGCCCAGCATACCTACTACACCCTTGTCAGTTCTGCTGCATCCTCTTAAGTGGACACATCGCCCCCCCCCCCCCCCCCCCGCAGGGTACCATAAAAGCAACTAAATTCAATCAGCTCAATACAGATAAATTCTACAGTTAACCCTATTCTTTGCTCTATTTTTCTCACCTTCTCCCACTTTTAATGTTTTGCCATATCTTTTTCTCCTCCTTCCTTTCTCCTTTACTTTTCCGGTTCTGTGTCGATTACATTTGAAATAACAATAATATCTCAAAATAATATTCAGTTGTTTTTTTTGCATATCAAGCAAAGTACTATACCGAAAGCAGTAATGCTCCACTTGTGAAGGTAAATCAGTTGGGCTCTCTTTGACATTAAGAAAACAAATCTAAGGCTACGTTCACACTGCAGGCCTTGATGCTCAATTCAGATCTAAGGAGTTCTCAGAAACTACCAAAATTAGGTTAAGAAATTGTTCAACGCATTATTAAAAACTGGAAGGCTAGTGGGGAACCTTTGTCTTCGTTAAAACTTAGCATAATTTAGTCATATCCGCTTATCCCCGCTTATGTCCAATATTGATTCTGATTTCTTACCACACGCCTGCAAAAGCTCACTTATCAGAGTCTTCTGTTGGAAGAAAGGTGGCATTTCAGGATCTCCGTCCAGCTTCTGGAAAGCAATAGCTCAGGAAAAAAAAAACATTTATGTTAGTTTCTAGGTAAGGCATGCAGTCAAAACTGGGTCCTCTTAGTGTCAGTTTAATGTGAAGTTTTTAATTTCTGGCTGATCCTGGGAATGTATAGCAAACATCTTTTCTTTCCTTTACGTTTATAAATTTGCTTTAAAACATCTCCTTTCAAAAGATCTGCATAACTACTCTGTATGTAGTTACTTTATGTCACTGGAGATGCCAAAAATAAAAGCAAATAAAAATGTAACAAAGAAATAACCAAAATGCAAGAAAGTAAATAAAAGAAAATGTCTCCCAAAGAGCACAATCATGTTTGTCTCATTAACACATAGATTATTAACTTATTTTAGACAGTTGATTTCTTTCTGGTCCTTTTGACCAAGCAAATTCACTGCTAGTATTGCCTTTAAATATATACAACTTTCCAAATCCCAGTTGTTATAATGTAAAACCTTTTTTTACGCTTTGTCCAACATAATTATTCATCAGTACAAGTAATAATTTTCTCCTTAAATTCATGGGCATCTTGTGTTTTTGTGCAATTATTATAGTTTTCCCCCCAGTAATTTAGCACATCAAGAACACTGTTTAACTCAATGCTAAATTGAAATTTGAGCTATACAGAAAAAGTAAAAATTTAAATTTAAACCCTTCAGATCTGAAGCTCCCATGATTTTGCTAAAGCTGGAAACTCCGCCCTACAACATTGTTTGACCACCATGCTTAACAGACCACAACTCTATAAAAAAAGGCAAAAACCTGATTATCATTATCATTCTAATTGGTGAACCTTTCAGTATATTTACAATCTAAGGGTGTACATATAATAGGAGAAGGCTACATTTAATTGATCAGACCATAGACACTTTGTGTCCTTCAATATTTATTACGATTTCTCTTTTACCCCTCCTGTGGACATCATCTGATATTCTTTTCATGCTCCAGTCCCTATCAAGGCCAGAACACACTTACCAAGCAATCTCTCTATGTAGATTACGTGTTTAACGTAGCCCTTCGATATCTTGAAGCTCCTCAAATTTCCACTTTTAGTTTTATTAAAATTCTGCCAAAGGTCGCCCTTAGAAAAGCGATTCATATTCAATTCAATTTCATTCAGTTTTGATTAAAGCCATGGCACACATTCCACCTGAGTTTTATACATTTATTAAAATAAAAAAAAAACATGAACTTTGCCCTTAATTTACTCATAACCACATGTGCCTTCCATGCGCTACTTCTCAAAGTCTATTTTATGCCTTCTTTTAAATGGACCGGTTTGTGATGAATCATTAACTTAAATATGATCAAAACATATAGGAAGACTGTAGGGAGGATAGAGACACTGTTCAATTCTGTCAGGATTTGTGTTTTGTTTTGGCTGTTTGTTAATTTTGATTTATTAGTTAACTCTCCGGCCTTTTAAATCGGTTTTGGGTTCTTTCTTGTTTGGTTTCTATTATAGCTTGTGTTTTGTTTAGTCTTAGGTTTAGGTTCTGTTTTGGTTTATGGAGTAGTTTGTTATTAAGTCACTTGGCCTGCTCAGTTCACTTCTTTGTAGCCAGCCTTTAATCAGTCACTCAGTTCACCTGCCAGCTATCTGCCAGCTCACCTTAGTCAACACCCTGTCACTCCTCTTCTCCAGTCACCATCCAATCAGTGTCAGTTTTCTTCCACTCACTTCCCTGTTCCTGACAAACTCCACCCATGTCAGTAATTAGTCTTCACTCCTGTTCACCTGCTCACTCCCCTATATAGTCCTGTCACAAACCTCTGCAATCTGCCAGATCAATTCAAACCACATGGTGAGTCTTATCCAGCGTTGTATTACTGATAGCCCTGTTGATACCGACCCGATTGCCTTTTTGACTCTTAGCCAGCCTGATCCCTAAACCTGATTTTCTTGCCCGGTATGATTGCTTACCTGTTTCTCTGACCTGGACCTGCCTTGTGATATTTTGAGTTTGCCTTATCCTTGTCTGTACTTCTGCCTATTTTGGACTGCCTTTAGTGTACCGGATTTTGGACTGCCCTTCTGATCATTGAGTCTGCCTATCCCTGTTTTATTATTAAATTCCGTTTTTTGCTTAAAACCTCTCTTGTCTGGCTGAATACTGGGTCCAACTGTCTCTGGTTCGTGACAAATTCCAAAGTTTTTATTCAATAAGGTTTTGTTGAGTCAATATATCCTTTTTTGTGCTCTCATCCATGGCAACAAGTAGTACATAAATGATCGGCTCTTTTCTTCATATTACTTAGGAGCACGCATTGCCTCGTTTCCACTAACGCCACAATCACAATCACTGCCAGTAGCTACTCCAAGGAAAGGTAAAGTCCTCATTTTTGACCCAAGTGCATCACAAGTAAGACGTAGATGGTTTA